>NC_051222.1:4031250-4078750 GCF_015220715.1 Pygocentrus nattereri | reverse complement strand
CTCAGGTAACCTCAACCACTGATAGGATGGTGAAGAAATGTCTGTAGTCACATGACGTGGCTGAGGAGTCTGGGAAATGGAGTTTGGATCCGGAAACAGTAGCGAGTGAAACAGCTGAGCCTCGTGATTCCCCAGGGGATTCTGTGAATAATAATAATTATTATAATAATAATAATAATAATAATAATAATAAAAATAATAATAATAATGTTGGTAGTGGTGGTGGTGTTCTATTTATGTGTATGTGTGTGTGTGTGTGTGTGCGTGTGTGTGTGTGTAATATGTTAAGAAAATGTAAAGTAATTTAAAGTGTACTGTATCTCAAAAGTTATGTTTATAAAAGAGACTAATTATGACTACATTAAGAAACTGTTAGAAAAATGGATGTATCATTTTCATTGATTTTATTTTTCTTTCTAGAGCTTTTAAAAGTAGTTGGTCCAGCTGCGCCTGTTGTTGTTGAAGCTGGTGAAGATCTGGTTCTGCCCTGTTCTATTGAACCCAGGATCAGTGCTGAAGATATGGAGGTAGAGTGGATCAGACTGTACCTGAATGACAGATTAGTGCACCTGTATGTAGATTATGAAGACAGAAATCTGGAACAGATGGAGTCTTACAGAGGAAGAACAAGCTTATTCAAAGAAGAACTAAAAAAAGGAAACACTTCACTGAAACTCTCAGCAGTTCAACCTTCTGACGAGGGAGTTTATCAGTGTTACGTTCGGTATGGGAACTTGGATGATGATGTAAATATATATGTTGAAGTTAAAGGTAAGAATCATCACAACTTTACTGTATGATTAGTTCTGATTTATTAACTTATATAATGCATGAATTAATCAGTAACATTTTACAGTATAGGTCTCAAAATTAATTATTCATTTTTAAGTTATTAATGTTGCTTTATTGGTATATTACTTAACATTTGATTAAGCAGTATTTATTATTTAGTAATGGATTAAGAATGTAGTATTTGAGTACATTAAACATTAAACTGATAGTTTCTCTTTTGTTACTAGTGTATTTACTGTGTACTAATTACTGCTTATTATATTGCCAACAAATTCATGTGAATTTATTCAAAAAGAGCATAATTAGACTGCTAGTACTTATAATTTAATCAATCTAGTGAAACATCATTAAATATTTCCTTCTTTAATTAATTAATCAGTTACTAAGTAATAAACAAGCTGAATTAACAGTTAAGATAAGATAAGATGCCTTTATTGTCATTGCACAGTGTACAATGAAATTGAGCAGCAATGCAGCAGCACTTTCTACATACAAAACAATTAAACACATCATTATATCATAAATCATTAACTAATATATCACTAACAGGTAATTACTTGTTAACAACATAATTATATATAGCTTTGAGACCATCAAGTGTTACAAGCTCATCTTTATATCACATAAAAGACCACATACAGTACTTTAGATTCTTAAGTACAAAATTTGAAATTATGTCTAAGCATTCAGTGTTAGACAAAAGCATACTCTACATATTACTATAATGATAAACATCGCAATATAACATTAATAAATAAAAAGAATAAGCTTTAATAAATAATAATAAACTATAATTAGTGCTTGATAAATCTTCAATATAATACACCATTCTGACACTTCCACATTCAAGCGACAGCCCAGGTGGCTGCGAGGAAAGCGACACTAGTCGACTGTCACCAAAAGCCGGAAAACGCTATCTTTCCAGGCTAGCTGTTTTTAGCAGCTGGCTAACTTGAAGCAGTGCTCCGTCACTCACACAACACGTAGAATTGATGATACTGTAGATCAAACAAGACAAAAAAAGTTAATTTCAGTTTAAACGTAGCTAAAAGGAGGACTCTGTCTGGTGTTAGATACATCATGGTTCGTAACATGCGCTGATATGGATGTGGTAGGGCTGATGGCAGTAAGGCAGTGTGATCCATCACTGATATACCGAGCCAGCTAATGTTTGCTGTTCATACTAAGTTGATGTTGTTCAGAAACTCAAAGTGTTAAACTTTCTTAAATTATGACTATTACAAAAACTGCAGCCATGCTTTTCCAGCTGGTAAAAACAGCTAACCAGAACCTTTTTCCCCACTCTCCCATGACAGATTTGTGAAACGTTCCACTGTTTGGCGAGTGTTTATCATGTTCTGATCATAAAAGATAGTTTAAAACAGCAATTAACATTTTTTGGCAATATTTCATTAAAAAATTATTTTTGTAAAACCTTATTCTAATTATTTCTTGCACATAGTCATTCTGAATTCTGAACTATGCCTAATATACCACAACCTTAGTACAATTTTATCATGTTTGTGTTTCAGGAAAAGGTTTTCATGCTTGGAAGATTGTCCTCATCTGCATGTCAGCTTTTGCCATTACATTAACCGCTTTTACAGCTTACATCGTGAAAGGTAATTTTTGAATTCATAATTTTCAGAAATAAATTATATTTAAAAACATTTTCCGTATGGACTGTATGCATGTGCAGAAACTGTGCAATGTCATGACTTCTGGATGACTGTATAATTTAGTATGATAACATTTCAAAAAGCTGAGCTCCTTGTCAGGTTATGTGCTCCTCACATCCTCTTGTGTGTTAATATGGACCGTGTTCACTCTAACTTGTTGATTTTCATCACTAACGCATCAGGAGGTTGCCAGAACTAGCAAAGTTACATTTCAGTAGAACAGTAAAAAAATTGTGCTTTAATTATTCAAATTGAAACAATATTGAAATACATCAAATGGTTCCAAATTGATCAAATGTCATCAACATAATTACCAAAACAGAAGAACTAAAAAAACAAACTGATTGTGTTGATGTAACATATTTTATTTGTCATATTTCATTACAACAATATACAAAAAGTTGCTAAGTTCACTACACAGACTACAATCACTAAGTATCAGCATTTCTGAATATTGTAATTCTGAATTACAGTCACTGGATGATAGGGCTTTCTGAAAGATTTCCATTGTTTCTCTCTAATTTTAGATAAATTCTCAAAAAAGCAGCTCTCTCCTGCACAATGTTCAGTCATAACCTACATGCGAGTCCAGTCAGAGAATAAGAAGGAAGAACTGAACCTGAAGAAATTCAACACATCAGAGGAGGGATACAGAAGACTCATCCCAGCTGTCACAAACTGCAGAAAGGCTCAGTGAGTGTTTTACATAACCGTTATTGAGCTAATATTAATACTGTGGTGTAATTTATGGGCAAATTGTTAAAGTCTAGGGGGTCTAAAGAACTTTAATGGTCTTGTCAAAGTACTGTTACTTTCATGTTGCATAAAAGCATGAGATATTACATAAAAACATTACATATGTTGCACATATACATGTGTATGGTAGGAACACATTTCAGTTTGCATACCTGAGAGTTCTTCATCCAGATTACATGTCGCATACACTGCCTCACCAGCTTTGCTAAATGACCTTCCACACTGTTTTTCATTTTTCAAGATTCATTCCGTCCTCATCCACCTTAATGAAACTGCTTTATTTCTAACACACAAAGAAATAAACAGTAATGTTACGTATAATTTTGTACAAAATGCACTTAGAAAAACGGATCCCACGCAATCTGTTAAGCAGTAAATATGCATTTTACTTTATGCATTATCATCTGATTTATGAGCTCCCACTTTGAAGTTTAGCCGTCAACATTCACCTCAACTTCCGTGACTTGGGTAAGTAAAGCAATACAAGACAAGCAGAGGAGCAAAAATAAGCCTCTGTAATATTTATTTTTAAAAACGTTTTATTTCAGAACTTCTACATAAGTTAAAGGGAGAACGTCAGTCTGTAGTGCTGTTCCCGCTGTTTTCCCTCAAGATACGCTTGGCAAGTCCAGTGATTTTTTTGGGTAATTGTTTTATGCTGACTCAGCAAGGTTAGATAGCAAGGAAAGTCTACTTACAAACAGGTGACACATTTTGAAACATAAAATGTAAGATGTTTCCATTCATTTCTTATCCTTCTGCTATTACCAAACACAGTTCTGGTTGTTTTTAGCATAATGACTTTTAATGTAATAAAAAGTGAATTAATTCTTTTGAGTATAGATGTATTTGTGTAAATACATAATTTACTACATAATTTAAGGTGCTGGAAAATCTTGAAAATGGACCTTGAAAGTGCTTGAAAAGTGTTTGAATTTGACCTTGAAAAAGGTGTATGAACCCTGAGAGAAGAGGGACCATCTGGCTTGTTGTCAGCACATAGTTCACAGGTCAGCACCTGTGATGGTCTGGGGGTGCATTAGTGGGTGACTTGCACATCTCTGAAGGCACCATTAATGCTGAATATGTACAGGTTTGGAGCAACATATGCTGCCATCTAGATTGCCCAAAACAGGGCCAAGCAACACAACTAAAGTCCAGACCTGTCGCCCATTGAAAACATTTGGTGCATTGAAAATATGACAAAAGAGACCACCAACCCCATGTGTCAGACACAATGCACTGCACTGCAGTCCCCAGAATGCACTGCAACTTAAACTATGTGCTTAAATACTCCTACTCCAACAACAATTTATGGAACAGCAGTTACACCTGAAGTCTACACAATTCCACACCAGTCATATCACCATCATCTCAACTGCAGTTTAACCATCATAAACACCTAACATTAGCTCAGCAGCTCAGAAACGGAGCCAAAGTATATTAATGAACTTGCAGCAAAGAAAGGACGCCAGGTGTCTAGTTTAAGCAAAGGTAAGTTTGAAAGACTGAGCTTCTGGTGATATTTAAAAGAAATGGGAAATTACAAGTATTCATGTAATATTTCAAGGTCTATTATAAGTTACAGTGCAACATTAATTAAAAATGAAAAACATTTTTTTAAATTTTTGATATTTGTTGAGATTATTTAGTATGTCCTTAGTGGTTGAGATTGACACCCCTGCCCTTTTTGAGCAGTATTGAGCAGATGAAATCTCATATCAAGCAAGAATGGGAAAATGTTTAACTTTCAAAATTACTGTAAAAGGTCTCAGTTCCAAAGTGCTTACAGTGTATAGGTAAACGAAGAGGTGATGCATCACAATGGTAAACATGCCCCTGTTTTGCCAACTTTTTTGAAATGTGTTGCAGGCATCAAATTCAAAATTGGTATATATTTTTCAAAGAACTATGAAATTGATTTGTTTCAACATTTGATATGTTGACGTTTAAATTATTAAATGTTGTCATTTAAATTAAATATACAGTTTCAATTAATTGTACATGATTATATTGTATTTCTGTTTATATTTTGCACAGCCTCCTAACATTTTTGGAAATGGGGTTGTATGGCCATCAGACTGATTTTAGTCATATCATAAATCACTACTTGCTTGTTTTAAATGATAATTACTTAATATTCTTCTTAAAAACGCAGTTGTTAACATAGTACATATATTAAAGTACAAGATCATTGTAAACCTCAACAGGGAATGCTAAAGTTCCTTTTTTAAATTATCAAGCAAAAAATGGTCTGTGATTTCTTGCTCTGAGAAATCCCTACTTTAATTCTCGGGAAGCTTGTTAACAATTAATGACTTAATTAAGCAAGTGGGAGAAAACACAGGAGGAACAAAGGTAATGTGTCTCCACATATCCATGTCAGTGGAGTGCAAGAGTAAAAGATAGTATCAAGAATTACAATGTCAGTATTGAATTTTTTTTTTTCAAATAATTTCAAATGCAAACACTGAGAATCTTTATATATTTTACTGACTTTCTTCCTCACCTGTAGATTTGCTGGCTGTAGCCTCACTGCACTGTGCCTTGAAATATTGAGTACAGCTCTAAAAACAGAAAATTCCTCTGTAAAAGAGCTGGACCTCAGTAAAAATGACCTGCAGGATGCAGGAGTGGAAAAGCTCTCTTCTGGACTCAAGAGTTCACACTGTAAATTGGAGATAATCAGGTCAGAATTACAAAATTTCATGAGATTTCATAATATACCAGCACTGTGGCATTATGCAACAAATATATATGTATTCTTATTCAATGTACTATATGTTGCTTTTACTTTTCTTTTCCAGACTAGCTGTGTGTAAACTCAGCGCACAGTCCTGTAATACTCTGACATCAGTTTTACAAACAGAAACCTCCTGCCTGAAAGAACTAGACCTCAGTAATAATGACCTGCAGGATGCAGGAGTGGAGAATCTCTCTGTTGGACTGAAGAGTTCACACTGTAAATTGGAGATATTAAGGTCAGAATTTCAAAATTTCATAAGATTTTACAATTCTACACCAGCACTATGGAAAAAAACAACCAATTTATAATTATTTTTATTGAATGTACTATATGTCACTTTTCTTTTCCAGACTTGCTGTGTGTAAACTCAGCGCACAGTCCTGTGACACTCTGCAGTCAGTTTTACAAACAGAAACCTCCTGCCTGAAAGAACTAGACCTCAGTAATAATGACCTTCAGGATGCAGGAGTGGAGAAGCTCTCTGTTGGACTGAAGAGTTCACACTGTAAACTGGAGATACTCAGGTCAGAATTCCAAAATTTCATGGCATTTTGCAATTCCACACCAGCACAATGAAAATATGCAACCAATGTGTAAGAATTTTTATTTAATGTACTTTGTTGCTTTTATTCTTCTTTTGCAGACTTGTTGTGTGTAAACTCAGCGCACAGTCCTGTGACACTCTGAACTCAGTTTTACAAACAGAAACCTCCTGCCTGAAAGAACTAGACCTCTGTAACAATGACCTTCAGGATGCAGGAGTGGAGAAGCTCTCTGTTGGACTGAAGAGTTCACACTGTAAACTGGAGATACTCAGGTCAGAATTCCAAAATTTCATGGCATTTTGCAATTCCACACCAGCACAATGAAAATATGCAACCAATGTGTAAGAATTTTTATTTAATGTACTTTGTTGCTTTTATTCTTCTTTTGCAGACTTGTTGTGTGTAAACTCAGCGCACAGTCCTGTGACACTCTGAACTCAGTTTTACAAACACAAACCTCCTGCCTGAAAGAACTAGACCTCTGTAACAATGACCTTCAGGATGCAGGAGTGGAGAAGCTCTCTGTTGGACTGAAGAGTTCACACTGTAAACTGGAGATACTCAGGTCAGAATTCCAAAATTTCATGGCATTTTGCAATTCCACACCAGCACAATGAAAATATGCAACCAATGTGTAAGAATTTTTATTTAATGTACTTTGTTGCTTTTATTCTTCTTTTGCAGACTTGTTGTGTGTAAACTCAGCGCACAGTCCTGTGACACTCTGAACTCAGTTTTACAAACAGAAACCTCCTGCCTGAAAGAACTAGACCTCAGTAACAATGACCTGTATGACTCAGGACTGGCGAACCTCTTTGCTGGATTGAAGAGTTCAATCTGCAAACTGCAAATACTAAGGTCAGTATTCTTATATTTCCTAAAAATTGCTTATATAATCTATAACGATGAGAACATGGAACAAAATATCTTCTCCTCAGTACTGAAACTGAAACAAAAAAGAGAATTTTGGTCAGGGTCCATGATGGCCATGACAAAAGCTTGATTATGTGGTCATTGAACTATTAATTTGTGGATATGGATGTATGTTTTGGATCATTGCCCATCTGGCAGATCCAACCATGTCAAAGTTTTAGCTTTTTAGAGGAGACTGACAGATTTTCATTTAAATTCTCTTGGTACTCCTTCGAGTCCATTATGCCGTGTAGCCATCCTAACCAATGTCCCTAAACAACATAGACTCTCCTCCCTACCTAACACTGGGGATGGGGTTCTTCTCTGTATAACATTTATTTTGTTCATACACACTTTTAGTGTTTGTTCTAACAATAGAACCAAGTTCCAGTAGTGTGCAGTGAAATCCAGGTGCTAACATTTGTCGAAAAATGAAAGAAAATATATTTTTTCTGCCACCCCTTCCACACACACACAGTAACACACTGGTCTACTTGTCACTCATCACTTGTGACTTTGTCTTATGTAGTTGTTCTTTCCCTGCCTCACGTTTTGTTTGTGCTTTGTGTTTCTTTGTTTAAGCCCTGTAGTTTGTTTTTTGTTATTAAAGCCTGCTTGCACTTAAATCCAGCCTCCCTGTGCTCATATATATATATATATATATATATATATATTCTTGTTTTTTAGACCTTTTTTAAATATTGCAATAAGTTTTTTGGTAGATTGAGCTCATTAGAAACAAGTATTTTTACAATTATTTCTTCACATATCCAGTTAAATTTTTAGTTCTATAATAACAAGAGTGTATATTCCATCTGTTTGATGATCCAGTATACTAATAACACCTGCTTAGTGGTTGTTCTGAAATAGAGGGTAAGTTGATGCTGATGAATTATGAAGAAATACATAGAACTTTAAAACTTCAAATGTGTCATTTACATAAACTATATTTCTCTCTTTGCAGACTAGTTTGTGTAATCTGAGAGGAAGACTTGTAAAAATCTGGAATGAGCTTTAAAAACAGAAAACTGCCCCACATTTACATGAGCAACTTTATTTCAAAGATAACGTCAGATTTTAGAACCTTAATTTTTTTAAGCAGATCACATTCAGCACACAGAAAATGATCATGTACATTACAATAGAAGACCAGGCACACACACCAGTGGTTCAACAATGGGAGTAAAATAAAAGAAAAAACTCAAATACAGTAATTACAGTAAAATACAGTAATTGTTGATTTGCAAACCATTTGCTTGCTTTAGTTACTAGTGCTGTGTGAGTCAGAACAACTCAGCACAGGCTATGGAGTCCGGTGGTAGCATTTGTGACCTACCAGACTAAGAAGTTCAGTAGCACAGTAATATTTGTAGTACACAAATTTTTGTAGTACACAAAAATGATTTATCTTTGTTTAATTTTCAGTGAAGAAATAAGAATACAGGTGCTGGGCATAAAATTAGAATGTCATAAAAATGTTGATTTATTTCAGTAATTCCATTCAAAAAGTGAAACTTGTATATTATACTCATTCATTACACACAGACTGATAAATTTCAAGTGTTTATTTCTTTTAATTTGATGATTATAACTGACAACTAATGAAAACCCCAAATTCAGTATCTCAGAAAAATAGAATATTGTGAAAAGGTTCAATATTGAAGACACCTGGTGCACCACTCTAATCAGCTAACTAACTCAAAACGCCTGCAAAGGCCTTTAAATGGTCTCTCAGTCTAGTTCTGTAGGCTACACAATCATGTGGAAGACTGCTGACTTGACGGTTGCTTACACAAGCAGGGCAAGACACAAAAGGTCATTGCTAAAGAGGCTGGCTGTTCACAGAGCTCTGTGTCCAAGCACATTAATAGAGAGGTGAAGGGAAGGAAAAGATGTGGTAGAAAAAATTGCACAAGCAATGGGGATAACCGCACCCTGGAGAGGATTGTGAAACACAACCCATTGAAAAATGTGGGGGAGATTCACAAAGACTGGACTGCAGACTGGGATCAGTGCTTCAAGAACCACCAGGCACAGACGTACGCAAGATATGGGTTGCAGCTGTCGCATTCCTTGTGTCAAGCCACTCTTGAACAAGAGACCGTGTCAGAAGCGTCTCGCCTGGGCTAAAGACAAAAAGGCCTGAACTGCTGCTGATTGGTCCAAAGTTATGTTCTCTGAGTACATTTTGCATTTCCTTTGAAAATCAAGGTCCCAGTGTTTGGAGGAAGAGAGGAGAGGCACATAATCCACGTTGCTTGACGTCCAGTGTAAAGTGATGGTTTGGGGTGCCATGTTATCAGCTGGTATTGGTCCACTGTGTTTTCTGAGGTCCAAGGTCAACGCAGCTGTCTACCAGGAAGTTTTAGAGTACATCATGCGTCTTGCTGCTGACCAACTTTATGGAGATGCAGATTTCATTTTCCAACAGGACTTGGCACCTGTACACAGTGCCAAAGCTACCAGTACCTGGTTTAAGGACCAATGTGTCCCTGTTCTTAATTGGCCAGCAAACTCGCCTGACCTTAACCCCATAGAAAATCTATTTGGTATTGTGAAGAGAATGATGCAATATGCCAAACCCAACAATGCAGAAGAGCTGAAGGCCACTATCATATATCACACACTCAACACCTGAGCAGTGCCACAGACTGATCGACTTCATGCCACGCTGCATTGCTGCAGTAATTCAGGCAAAAGGAGCCCCAACTAAGTATTGAGTGCTGTACATGCTCACACTTTTCATGTTCATACTTTTCAGTTGGCCACCATTTCTAAAAATCATTTTTTTGTATTGGTCTTAAGTAATATTGAAATTTTCTGAGATACTGAATTTGGGGTTTTCATTAGTTGTCAGTTATAATCATCAAATTAAAAGAAATAAACACTTGAAATTTATCAGTCGGTGTGTGACGAATGAGTATAATATACAAGTTTCACTTTTTGAATGGAATTACTGAAATAAATCAAATTTTTCATGATATTCTAATTTTATGACCAGCAACTGTATCTATGAAAAAATAATGAAATGAAAATGATGGCAACATTAATCAATCCAGGGAGGGCTTGTAGTCACTTGATCTTATAGCAGCAGGTTTTGGTTTGGGATAAATGATGGAAGCTGACCGTTCAGAAGAACTTAACTGTAGAGTTAACACATTTGCCTTCTTAGACAACATAATATAACATTGTATTTGCTATTTTCTTTGCTTGGGTGGATCATAAAATCAGTCAAGTTGGGAGTCTTGAACTGACATTAGTTAAATCATTTGTTTTGTTGCAGCCATGCATGACAAGTGACATAATATTGACCATAATATACCAGCTGCTTTCAAGTTGTCCTGAAACAGTAATTATTAGCTTCTTTTTTCCTTCCTAAGGGCATTGAGAATTCTTGTGAGATGCACTTGACTGGAGATGCTTAGTTGTGGTTACATGAATTTTATGTTTCCAGATTATCAAGCCAGTTGTACTGACTGGGATTTTAACATTCATTTTCATAGTTCTGTTGTTTTGTCCTTCAAGAACTAGAAGTGTACTGCAAGGAAGTGTGGTTGAAATTTTCTCACACAAGATAAGAAAAACTAACACTACAAAAAGCATTTGCAAGCTTTGATATCTGCAAAAGGGCTGTTACTAAGTGGTGTCTTAGTAGGTTGTCCAAATATCTGAACATGCCACATCAAATATAAAGAAAAAAAAAATAATTGTATGCTTTGAAGATTTGAAGATTTGCTTCGTTTCACTTTTTAAAAAAGAAAATCAATTTGGCCAGGGATGCCCACAATTTTGTTTACAGCTGTAATGTCATAACTGAGTACTGTTCCAATTAAGTATCATCATTTGAGAATGCTCTAAAATTTGTATGTTTATTCTTTGTTTGCAGACTAGCTTTGTGTAATCTTGGAGTGAATACATGTGAAAGGCTAGGATCACTTTTAAAACTGGAAATCTCCCTGAAAGCACTGGACCTCAGTAATAACGATCTGCAGGATTCAGGAGTGCAGCTGCTCTGTGCTGGACTGAAGACTGGAGACTGTAAACTGGAAATACTCATGTCAGTGTTTCTTTCACTACATTCCTGAATGATAAATATTATGTTTTTCACTACTTTAATAATACATCTTTTTATATCATAAAACAAGATTTCTGTTGAATTTAAATTTTAAAAATAAACTGGTCACATAGTTTAGACAGTTAAATTCCAGCAGAAAGACTAAATGACAGCAATCATTTAAACATGATTTTACCAATTAAATACATCAATGTGTTACCAACCATCTGTACTAACCTTAGGTCAACAGTCATCATTTGCACATTTCATACACACAATCATTCTGCATCACACACATGCTGTGATATTCAGTCTGTTTAGAACAGACTCACAAGGCTTAACCAGAAAAAATGAGTTTTTGCAGTGCTCGGGAGCCAAAGTATGAATTTAAGGTTTAGTATTGGTTACATGCTGCATTTTCTGTTCTCTGTTTTCTATACCCCTGTCTCTGTAACCACTCTATCTGATGCAACCCAGAGGAGGAGGCATTCCCCTTTTGAGTCTTGGTTCCTCTCTGTAATTATTCCTAAAGCTCCTATGAAGTTTTTCTTGATATTGTCTTCCCTGGTGCTCTTCATTAGAGAGCTGGGTGCTATAGTGAAAGATAAATCCTGAAAATAACACTCAAGTTTTGGTTCTTTTGTGATTACATTATAATCATACATGCCATATGTATTTTTTCAGGAGACTTTTGCCTACTCAGACACAAGTTTGCTAACAGAATTTAGATATGCTTAATTATGTCTTTTTTTTTCCTCAACAACTTCAACTTCTAAAATATACCTTTATGATATTGATAACATATCACTGATAATGTACATTATCCAGACCAAAGTAAGTACAATATTTTATGTGTATTTACAATTAAGAATACAATATTAAGATAAGCAGTGAGTTTCCAAATCTAAACTGGGTTATTTGCTGACACTTTAATGCAAATAAGTGCTAGATTAGTACGTATTTAGAGTAAGAACTACAGATTGTTATGTGTATTTGCCTGTTTTAATCAGTTCCTGAGAATGAAACGGAGAAGATACAGTAGAGAATACCCACACAATGTGGTAATAAAGTTCTAAAGGTTAATCAAATGGGACATCAAATGGTTTTGTCATAAAAAAAAAAAGATAAGGTGCCAAAAAAGACCACAGAATGTGCATGTCAAAAAACACTCTTCTTTGCCATAGGGAATAAAATCCTAACACTGGATGCTGTTCTTACATTGAGATCTGCCACTTATGCCAAAGAAGTTGTTTAAATATATGCTTAACTGAAATGAAATCATATGTTTAGCATGTTTGTTATGTTTTATATCAATGTGAATAACCTCTCTCACTCTATTATCTGTCTTCCTTTTCCTCTTTCTGCAGATTGTCTGGTTGTATGATCAAAGAGGAAGGCTGTTCTTCTCTGGCTTCAGCTCTGAGTTCAAACCTGTCGCACCTGAAAGAACTGGATCTGACCTACAATCACCCAGGAGAGTCAGGCGTGAAGGTGCTCTCAGCTAGACTGGAGGATCCACGATGCACACTAAGAACTCTCAGGTATGAACAACTGTGTTCAGAGATGCCTGTGTGTGTGTGCGAGTGTGTATGAGTGTGTGTGTGTGTGTGAGTGTGGTGGAATCAGAATGAACTACTGAAAACCGTAACGTTCTGCTCCTTCTGTACTTCTGCTGGCTCTCCAGCATCCTGATTCTAGTTTATGTATGCTATAATATCTATAGCAGCTCTCATTCACCTACACTGTTTTCACTCACCTAGACTGCATTCATTGTATTCACATAGAAAACAGAGCAGCTTTTCCATGTTGGGAAGTAATATTTATTTATTATTTATTATTATTGGTAATATTTTTTAGGAAAATGTGTAATATTTTAGTAAAGAACACTATTTGAATCTGATTGAATTTTGCTCATTCTGTCAGTAAGTGCAGCACTGTCTCAGTCTTATTAGCGGTCAGTGTTGACACAGTCATTGCTCTTTAGGCAGAAAAGACGTTGTGTGTCTGCCACACTCTATGACCAGGCCATGATCTCTGAGTCTCTTTATCAGAGTGGATCTCAGTTTTAGATCAGAGGGTGATTATTAACTTAGTATTCCCGTATGTGATAAAGCTTCGTTTAAGGTGTTTTATAATTGGTTTTATTGTAATCAGGATTGCTTGTGTGCTCTGATTCTGATTCAGAGTCTGTGATCATGAACATTGGTGTAGAACTGGGCTTTAGGACTAGGCAAGTGAGGGGACTGTTTTCTTTGCTCAACTCTTGGTACTCCAGAGCTTTATAATGAATGGGGTCTGTTGCTTTATAAATGCATCAGATATTTGATTTCTGTTTGTTGCATTTTCATTTGTAATGGAAATCTGAGTAAAAAATGGCAAAAATGTAATATAATGCAGATATTCTCAAATTGCACAGTATGCATAATGTTTCATTTTTTATATATAAGTTGGAACAAATAAAAAAACGAGATCTGTAGTGCTGAATTTTATATTAAAATATAAAAATTTTGTTCTGGGTGCCATGTACTTCCAATGAAACACATCTAATTATGCTCTCTTTGTAAGTACTTGAAGTACTGACTATATCCACCTTAGGCTCAGAAAAAACATATGTTGTAGTGTGACATCATTTTTCAGATAAAATAAATATTAAGATAAATATTGTTAATTGCTGGGGAAAAAAAACTGAAATAAATACATGGAAACCTGGATATTCACCTTTCTTCCACTGAACATGTGAGGTGTTCATAAGGCGTCTGGAAATGTGTGAACTTCTTGATTGATTGCTGCTTTCTGGAACTCCTCTTTTAGGCTTTACATTCATCTCTAGGATTTTCCGTTCTACAGCTTACTGGGCTATGTGTGCAGTGCTGTTAGTGTCTTCTTTTTTGGTGGGGAACCCCAAGGATCTGCAGTTTATTCAAAAACGTTTGCAAGTACTACAGTGCTACGCTTGTTTGTTAAATCATGGATGGAAACCAAAGGGATAAACGCAGAACAGAAATTGGAGTCATTTTTCTCTGTGTTATCAAATATTTCCTGCAGTTAAGAAGCTTTCACAGAAAAACCAGTGTCACCAGTGAAGAAGAGGAAGACTGGATATGCTCAGCCATATGACTGGAAAATGACTCTGAGTGGAAAACATAGAGGAAAAAACAAAGTCTTGGTTTCTCTCACAAACAAACCACTATCCTCAGAGCTTTGACAGTGAGCTTGTACATCATAAAGACTATAATTTAATAAAGCTCATATAAAGATTATATTTCATAGGACAGTACAAATACAGTGCCATGCAAAATTTCTGACACTGTAAATACCTAAGCATGTAAAAGATGGCCCCGAGTTCCAAAAGGCATAAAGTTAAAGACAACACAAGATGAGTTGTGGAGAATAGGAAACACCATCAATTATCAAACAATTTTAAATATTTCAAAATAGAAGTTCCAAAATGATCAATTGAAATGGATATAAATACATTGCTCAAAAAAATAAAGGGAACACTCAAATAACACATCCTAGATCTGAATGAATGAAATATTCTCGTTGAATACTTTGTTCTGTACAAATTTGAATGTGCTGACAACAAAATCTCACAAAAATCATCAATGGAAATCAAATTTATTAACCAGTGGAGGCCTGGATTTGGAGTCACACACAAAATTAAAGTGGAAAAACACACGACAGGCTGATCCAACTTTGATGTAATGTCCTTAAAACAAGTCAAAATGAGGCTCAGTGTTGTGTGTGGCCTCCACGTGCCTGTATGACCTCCCTACAATGCCTGGGCATGCTCCTGATGGACAGTCTGTGGTGCAACGTGGCGTTGGTGGATGGAGCGAGACATGATGTCCCAGATGTACTCAATCGGATTCAGGTCTGGGGAACGGGCGGGCCAGTCCATAACTTCAATGCCTTCATCTTGCAGGAACTGCTGACACACTCCAGCCACATGAGGTCTAGCATTGTCCTGCATTAGGAGGAACCCAGGGCCAACCGCACCAGCATATGGTCTCACACGGGGCCTGAGGATCTCATCTCGGTACCTAATGGCAGTCAGGCTACCTCTGGCGAGCACATGGAGGGCTGTGCGGCCCTCCAAAGAAATGTCACCCCACACCATTACTGACCCACTGCCAGACCGGTCATGCTGAAGGATGTTGCAGGCAGCAGGTCGCTCTCCACGGCGTCTCCAGACTCTGTCACGTCTGTCACATGTGCTCAGTGTGAACCTGCTTTCATCTGTGAAGATCACAGGGCGCCAGTGGCGAATTTGCAAATCCTGGTGTTCTCTGGCAAATGCCAAGCATCCTGCACGGTGTTGGGCTGTGAGCACAACCCCCATCTGTGGACGTCGGGCCCTCATACCATCCTCATGGAGTCGGTTTCTAACCGTTTGCGCAGACACATGCACATTTGTGGCCTGCTGGAGGTCATTCTGCAGGGCTCTGGCAGTGCTCCTCCTGTTCCTCCCTGCACAAAGGCGGAGGTAGCGGTCCTTCTGCTGGGTTGTTGCCCTCCTATGGCCTCCTGCACATCTCCTGGTGTACTGGCCTGTCTCCTGGTAGCGCCTCCAGCCTCTGGACACTACGCTGACAGACACAGCAAACCTTCTTGCCACAGCTCACATTGATGTGCCATCCTGGATGAGCTGCACTACCTGAGCCTCTTGTGTGGGTTGTAGAGTCCGTCTCATGCTACCACGAGTGTGAAAGCACCACCAACATTCAAAAGTGACCAAAACATCAGCCAGAAAGCATAAAGCTACTGAGAAGTGGTCTGTGGTCCCACCTGCAGAACCACTCCTTTACTGAGTGTGTCTTGCTAATTGCCAGTAATTTCCACCTGTTGTCTGTTCCATTTGCACAACAGCTGTGAAATTGATTGTCAGTGTTGCTTCCTAAGTGGACAGTTTGATTTCACAGAAGTTTGATTTACTTGGAGTTATATTGTGTTGTTTAAGTGTTCCCTTTATTTTTTTGAACAGTGTGTGTATATATAGGCACAGCCATAATAGTGTGTATGTGTTTGTGTGTGTGTGTGTTTAGAGTGGAACATGGAGGTGAAAACAGAATCAAACCAGGACTGAAGAAATGTAAGTACACATACACACACACACACACACACACACACACACACACACACACTTGTTTCTGTGAAAATCGTGACATAATCCTACAACACTGGAACTCCTTTCTGAGAGATCTAGAGATGAAAACAGGTCTGTGTTACAGAAAGTTCATATATTAAGTTCATCAGTTCATATTTTATTTTCTACCGTCTTTAAGACGTCTGAACTTTCACAGTCCAGTCAGGACATTTTCCAGTTTAAATATCAGGAGATAAAAACACACGATGCTCCTGTTCAGACCACACGGTAAGGACATGATAAACTGACCACACACACCGTTCTGACCGTTAAATCAAGGACAGGAACAGAAAAACTCCAGGACTTAAATAATAATCAGGTGTATGAATGATGCGCCGTGACGCTGCGTAACAAGGCGTTATAGAGAGTGAATAAGGAATTTATCAGGTCTCTGAAAGTTTCACTGTAATCAGTGACTTCCTCTGATGTTAAGATATTCTTAATCAGATTCATTTTAAATTAATTACCTTTCTTTATAAAGACACTCATGATCCCTTAGATCAAAGGATCAGCTCTGCCCCCTTTTTCCAAATTCTGCTCACAGCCTAACAGGAAATCACACACTGGAAGACTTTAAACAGACTTTAAACAGGGTTTAAACAGATTAAACTGACTAAACAGGCTTTAAACAGACTAAACTGACTAAACAGGCTTTAAACAGGCTTTAAACAGACTAAACAGACTAAACAGGCTTTAAACAGGCTTTAAACAGGCTTTAAACAGACTAAACGGGCTTTAAACAGGCTTTAAACAGACTAAACAGACTAAACAGGCTTTAAACAGACTAAACAGACTAAACAGGCTTTAAACACACTAAACAGGCTTTAAAAAGGCTTTAAAAAGACTTTAAACAGACTTTAAACAGGCTTTAAACAGGTTATAAACAGGTTTTAAACAGGCTTTTAAAGTGGCTTTTAAACGGTCTTTAATCAGGCTTTAAACAGGCTTTAAACAGACTAAACAGGCTTTAAACAGGCTTTAAAGAGACTTTAAATAGACTTTAAACAGGCTTTAAACAGGCTTTAAACTGGCTTTTAAACAGGCTTTAAACAGATTATAAACAGGCTTTAAAAGACTAAAGTCTGACAGCCTCTCACAACTCAAGACAATCACAGAGCTTTCAGTCACTGACTATGATGATGTAAAGACTGGGGATCTTGCAGGGTCACTATTTGTAAAACTGCAACTAGAGCTTTGAGAGTATTTCCCATCATGCACCTGGTGGAAGTTTACTAGCAGAGAAACCATTTTTTCTTCTACACTCTGTAGTGGTACAAATGGAAAGATACATTGACTGGGCATGTAAAGATCTGAGGCTCAGAGCAGTTCAGTGTAGAGCTGTATATTCTGGCAGATCATCACCCAGATTTTTATTCATTTACCTGTAAAACACGCCGTTACTTTTTTATTCAACATAAAAACTTAAACATCAACACAACATGCAGTGATTCAGCATCGTTGAGTGGGTGTTATGATCTAAACCATAAAAAACTAATAAACAAAATAAGAAGCTGCTGTGAGAGAAAAAAACATTGATGCTTCTTCAGTAATGTCACGATTAGCCCCTCCCAGTCCTGTCCATGTGCTCGTGTTTTGGTTTTGTAACTCCGCCCCTGATTGTTTTCACCTGTCCCTCGTTGTTACGTGTATTTAAGCCCTGTGTTTGCCCCTTGCGTTTGCCAGTCATTGTATCGTTGTTTCATTGTACCTGGTCTTTGTTTGTGTGGATTCTAGTCTTTGTTATTTCATACCCTAACTCTGTACGCATCGGCTTTATGAACCTGGACTGTTCTGACTACGACCCTGGATTTGCCCCTAATAAATCTCGCTTATCTCAGCGTGTGCGTCCGCCTCCTCGCTCCCCGTTACAAGTAAAGCTGTTCTTAGAGTCGTCTGCACATTTCCTTACATCACTGTTCGCTCAGTGAACTTGAAAAAGTAAAAGAGCCAGGTGAGAAAGAGACTGAATTAAGACGGCTCCTGACCACCTCACACTAAACGATCGAGATGACGTGAGCGCGACGCGACTCTAGCAGGACTGTCATGATTTTATTCAGACACTGGAAATTTGTCTGAGCCAGTGAAATGGCTTGAAAAGTGGTTTGTTGTGAGGCCGGCATGAATATTTTAAAATGTGAAACATCAGTGAGGAGTTGGCTGGTATGTTTAGCCAGTAGTTTACACCATAAAATCATTATGTTACACATGGAACAACATAATAAACGGTGAACAGTGAAACAGGACCACCATAGATTGATCAGTCATTATAGATGATTATTCATAGATTAATCACCATAATCGATCATTCTCAGCACAGCCGTGACACTGAAGTGGTTGTGTGTTGCTGAATGTGTGTAAAGGCTGGACGATACAATGATAGAATGATAGAGCGATAAATTACATCACGATGTGGTTTTCAATCAGTGCTTCCAGTAAATTGAACAAGTGCATGTATTAGGAATCTGTATTCTGACTAATTTGATATGGGAGTAACAGTTAATAACACACTGTTAACCACAGAGAAGGAAATCACAATAATAATAAAATCAAAATAATAAACAGACATCAACTGAAATTAATGTAGGACTGTATGATTACTCATTAGGTGACAGCGCTGGACTGTATGATTACTCATTAGGTGACAGCGCTGGAATGTATAATTACTTATTAGGTGACAGCGCTGGACTGTATGCTTATTTATTAGGTGACAGGGCTGGACTGTATGATTATTAGGTGACAGCACTGGACTGTATGATTACTTATTAGGTGACAGCGCTGGACTGTATGATTCCTTATTAGGTGACAGCGCTGGACTGTATGCTTATTTATTAGGTGACAGGGCTGGACTGTATGATTACTCATTAGGTGACAGCGCTGGGCTGTATGATTACTCATTAGGTGACAGCGCTGGACTGTATGCTTATTTATTAGGTGACAGGGCTGGACTGTATGATTACTCATTAGGTGACAGCGCTGGACTGTATGCTTATTTATTAGGTGACAGGGCTGGACTGTATGATTATTAGGTGACAGCGCTGAACTGTATGATTACTCATTAGGTGACAGCGCTGGACTGTATGCTTATTTATTAGGTGACAGGGCTGGACTGTATGATTATTAGGTGACAGCGCTGAACTGTATGATTACTCATTAGGTGACAGCGCTGGACTGTATGCTTATTTATTAGGTGACAGTGCTGGACTGTATGATTCCTTATTAGGTGACAGCGCTGGACTGTATGCTTACTTATTAGGTGACAGTCCTGGTGTTATTTTTTAAAAACCTATGTGGCACAAAATATTACAGTGCATAAAAGAATAGACTTGTATTTTTGTTATTTATAAACAGTCAAAAAATCTGAAAGTTTTTGTGTTGCTAGAGTAACAGAGGCTGCCCCTTCAGATTAACTAATGAATTATCACCACAACTGATGAGGACTCATCATCTTCTATAAAGGTATTTTCTCCTCAGGGCACGATGTGAAAACAGTCAGCTTTTAAGAGAAAAATCATTGTTTCTGGAACGATCAGCTAGAGTAGTTAACCTAGTGAACAACACATGTTAATGTGCTTTGCTGTCATGGAGGTTTTCTAAAAGACCCTGTGTACAAAATGACGAGTCCTCATCCTCATATAATGCTGCGCTGCCGAACTCCAGTGTTGGTTCATCTAATGTTTCACAGGCTTTTTGTCTTTTAAATTGTTTAAACTTATATTTTCTATATTTTACACCACATGTACACAAACTGACCACTTCATTCAGCCCTTCTCCTCATATCTACACTCACTGTCCATTTTATCAGCTCATCTTACCATATAGGTGCACTCTGTAGATTATGATAAGACTAATTACAGACTTCTAGAATTAGCCAGTTCTTAGGAGCAGGTATAATTTGGATGGTGGGTCAGTGACACTGACAGGGTGGTGGTGTATTATTGTTGTGTTGGTGCGAGTGGTTCAAAACAGCCGTGCTGCTGGAGTTTTTAAACACTGTGTCCACTCACTGTCCACTCTATTAGACACTCATTCCCTGTCGGTTCACCTTGTAGATGTAAAGTCAGAGACGACAGCTCATCTGCTGCTGCACAGTTTGTGTTGGTCATCCTCTAGTCTTTCATCAGTGGTCACAGGACGCTGCCCACAGGAATCTGTTGGCTGGATATTTTTGGTTGGTGGACTATTCTCAGTCCAGCAGTGACACTGAGGTGTTAAAACACTCCAGCAGTACTGCTGTGTCTGATCCACTCGCACCAGCACAACACTAACACCCCCCCACCACTTCAGTTTTACTGCAGTGTTGAGAAGGATCCACCACTAAAGTAGTACCTGCTCTGTGAGGGTCCATGGGGTCCTGACCACTGAAGAACAGGGTAACAAAGTATCAGAGAAGCAGATGGACTACAGTCTGTAACTGTAGAGCTACAGAGTGGAGCTGATAAAATGGACAGAGGGTAGAAACAAGTAAGTGGGCTTACTGAAGTGGCTGGTGTGTGAATGTCTACAGTGATTATTTTGTAAAGCCAGTTTATTTTTGAAGGTTTATGTGCTCCTTTGGCATTGAACACGTATTTTCAGAAGAGGGAAGAACACAGGGTGACATACAAGAGTGGAGGGAGGTGCACACAGGTGGATTATATCCTTAGCAGGAGATGCCACCTAAAGGAGATTGGAGATTGTAAAGTGGTACCAGGGGAAAATGTAGCAAGGCAGCATAGGGTGGCTGTCTGTAGAATGAGATTAGAAACAAAGAAGAGGAAGAGAGTAAAGACAGAACCAAAGATTAGATGGTGGAAGCTGAAGGAGGAGGATGGTTGCGGGCAGTTCAGGGAAAAATTGCAACAGGCCCTTGGGGGCAGTGAGGAGCTACCTGAGGACTGGGAAAATACAAATGGTTTCAAGGTGAAGGTGGGGTTACATCAGGGATCAGCTTTGAGCCCCTTCTTATTTGCAATGGTGAAGGAAAGGTTGACAGATGAGGTCAGGCAGGAGGCTCCATGGACCATGATGTTTGCAGATGACATTGTAATCTGTGGTGAGAGTAGAGAGCAGGTGGAAGAGAATCTGGAGAGGTGGAGGTTTGCACTGGAGAGGAGAGGAATGAAGGTCAGTAGAGACAAGACGGAATACATGTGTGTGAATGAGAGGGAGGCAGGTGGAAAGGTGAAGATGCAAGGAGTAGAGGTCGTAAAGGTGGATGACTTCAAATATCTTGGGTCAACCATCCAGAGCAATGGACAATGTAGAAAGAGGTGAAGAAGAGGGTGCAGGCAGGATGGAGTGGGTGGAGACGGGTGTCAGGGCTGATGTGTGACAGAAGGACAGCAGCAAGAGTGAAAGGGAAGGTTTACAAGACAGTAGTGCGTCCTGCTATGATGTATGGTTTGGAGACTGTGGCTCTGTCTAAAAGACAGGAGGCTGAGCTGGAGGTGGCGGAGATGAAGATGCTGAGATTTTCGTTGGGAGTGACAAGGATGGACAAGATTAGAAATGAGCAGATCAGAGGGACAGTGAAGGTGGAGCAGTTTGGAGATAAAGCCAGAGAGGCTAGGTTGAGATGGTTTGGACATGTGTTGAGGAGGAATAGTGGATATATTGGGCAAAGAATGTTGGCGATGGAGCTGCCGGGTAGAAGGAGAAGAGGTAGACCTCAGAGAAGGTTTATGGATGTAGTGAAGGTGGACATGGAGATGGTTGGTGTGAAAGTAGAGGAGGCAATGGATAGGGCAAGATGGAGGCAGATGATTTGCTGTGGCGACCCCTAAAGGGAGCAGCCGAAAGAAGAAGAAGAATGTGCTCCTTTGGCTTCTAAAGTTTCTCTTCTACTACTTAAATGCTATATATGTTTCTAAAACAACACGACATTCAGATGTTTAATCCAAGACCTTTATGCTCCATTTCTGTAGCTCCTGTAAGAGTTAGTGCTAATGTTATGAAGCTACAGCTGTAAAGAAAATCTTAAAATACTCTATAAATTCTAGAAACTGTTGTGTGGCTAAACATTTCCATTTAACTTAATCATATCATATAAACATATCACTTCATTTGTAACACTGAAGATGACGTTCAGGACTTAAAGCTCAAAAACGCCTCTGACAGTAATTTGAGGATAAAAACCTTTATTTTACAAACCTGAGTCGCACGTCATCTCCTCACCTGGTTGACTGTCCCAAACACAGGTGTGGTGAATCATCTGCATATATTCATTCCTTTGTTTGGTCATCACTGACCAGTCCTCCTAAAGACCCATCCTGCTTTGCAGCATCAATTCTAGACCCCATTAAAGTAAACAGAAAGAGAAAGAAGCCAGAATAAGAGTTTCTCATGGTCAGTCTGGTGGTCTGTGTGTACAGTGTGTTCAGCTCCAGGTGAAAACAGCCAAAGCCCACCGTTCCTCCTGGTTGGATGAGTGACTAGAGAGAAGACCTCCTTGCTACTGATTGGTCAGCTGTGATAACATATGGTGTTCTTAAACGTGCAGACTGATAATGTGGAGCTTATTGTTCAGACTAGAGGAGAAGTTTTCAGTCCCAGTGCTTCACAGACGTAATGAAATGTGAGCTTGAGGGAGTTTAAGAGACTGAACGCTCCTTTATACAGCAGAGTAACATCTACACAACTTAGGAGCCGAGACAGGTTTGGTGTCTGAACTTTGCTTTTAGTTTTAGTATTAGAGCTACAAAGCTAATGTAGCTAAAGTTAAATTAGCTTTGTAGCTCCAGTGCTAAAGCTAAAGAAGCAAACTTCAGACACCAAACAGGTTTTGGCTCGTGAGGCTTGTGAGGGGGAAACTGGATGAATGTGATTTTTCAGTGAACTGTTTCTTTAGTTTCTCAACATTTTAAAGTAAAACAGAGTAAAACACTTTACGGCTGTAAAAACAGGACGATCAGTTCTGACAGTCTCACAGTCCCAACTGTGTTTGTATATGTAGTCACAGCATTTAGCAGCTTGTCTGTTTTCATCACCCAACTGAGACCAGGACCACATTGCTGCGCTGAGTCAGACTGTATTCTGACTGTCTAACAGCTTCAATGATGTTTTTACTGGAGCCCCTGTCAGTGAAGACCCTCCATGTCGTTTAACATCATATAGATTCTAACTCCAGTCATCCAGTCCTAATTGAACTGTGAATAGTGTCTGATGAATATGGAAAACATGCCACTGTTCACTGCCATAACACTATTTAACCCCATTTGGATACAGACACCTTTCTGAAAACTGAGGAATTCTGTCTCCAGTTCCTCTGTTTAGTCTGGATGTTGTGATGTGCTGCAGGGCATCACTGATCGGGGTGAATCTCCGCTGCATCATCAAACTGCATGAACATGTTGTTGGTTATTGACCTGCTTAGTCAGCAACAGTCAAATGAATAATTTCAGTGTTCCACACTTCAGCATGTGTCTATTAAGGTAACGTTAGGCAGAATAACAGGTAACTGGGACATTATTTTCCGAAACTCCAACAGTGTTTTTATTTAAATGTAAATATGGAGCCCTTCATTAGCTGGATCAGGTGCTCTGGGGAGCTGGATTAAGAGACACAGCCTTCTACAAATGAAGCTCTGCACGGTCGTGTTTACAGCATCACTCCTTCCTGCCGTGCTGCTTGTCTGGTTGCTGCTGTTACCGTTAGCCAGCTGCACCAGACTCAACAGCAGCAATGTATTTATTCCCTTTATACCTAAACACGGAGACAAACAACAGATCATCATTTACACTAGAGAAACACAAAGAACACGAGAACAATCAGCTGATGGTGGCTTCTTGTCCAGATGTTCTGATCCACCTTAAATGATGCACATTTACACAGGCATCAGAATGTAACTGTGGTGTCATTTAAGGTGGAACGGAAAATTTGAAGGAGAAGCTGGCGAAGAAGAACCCAACTTCAGCTTCAAGTTTGCTCTATTACACGTTCACAGACTGCCCCAGAATCTAAACTACAGCCATATATTATTGAGCCAACTACTATTTGTAGATTAATCATTTTGTAAAGAGTCCAAAAAGTAAAGTAAGCTAGCTAGCATTGTCTTTAAGGGTATTAGCATTTATGCTAACCTCTACAGATGTTTATTACTCATATTTTGACTTTGGCCCAATCAGAAATATACAGTTACACTTATATGTGGCGGCCCGTTATGGTGTACCAGACTACACCACCCCTGGTTTATACCGTTAGACCCATAAATATTTGGACAGTGACACAATCTTCATGATTTGGGCTCTGCATGCCACCACATTGGATTTAAAATGAAACAAGAAGCAACTGAAGTTTAGAGTTTTAGGTTTAATTCAAGGGGTTGCACAAAAATATCCTATGAAATGTTTAGGAATTGCAGCCATTTTTCTGCAAAGCCCCTGAAATGAGGCTCAAAAGTAATTGGACAAATTAACTTTACCATAAATAAAATGTTCATTTTTAATACTTTGTTGAGAATTCTTTGCAGGCAATGACTGCCTGAAGTCTGAAACCAGTGGACATCACCAAATGCTGGGTGTCCTTTGTGATGCTTTGCCAGGCCTTTACTGCAGCTGTCTTCAGTTGTTGCTTGTTTGTGGGTCTTTCTGCTTTAAGTTTTGTCTTAAGCAAGTGAAATACATGGTCTAACGGGTTGAGATCTGGTGATTGACTCAGCCATTGCAGAATATTCCACTTCTTCGCTTTAAAAAACTTCTGGGTTGCTTTCACAGTAAGTTTTGGCTCATTGTCCATCTGTACTGTGAAGCGACGTCTAATCAACCTTGCTGCATGTGGTTAAGTCTGAACAGAAAGTTTATCCCTGTACACATCAGAATTCATCCAGCTGCTTCTGTCTTCTGACACATCATCAGTAAACACTGGTGACCCAGTGCCATTGGAAGCCGTGCATGTCCATGCCATCACACTGCCTCCACCATGTTTTACAGACGATGTGGTGTGCTTTGGATCATGAGCCGTTCAAGCCTTCTCCATACTTTCTTCTTCCCATCATTCTGGTACAGGTTGATCTTAGTTTCATCTGTCCAAAGAATGCTGTTCCAGAAGTTCCAGGTTTCTTTAGACGTTTTTTGGTAAAGTCTAATCTGGCCTTTCTATTTTTGAGGCTGATTAATGGTTTGCACCTTGTGGTGAACCCTCTGTATTTGCTCTCATGAAGTCTTTTTGTGAAATGTTTTTCTTCACCATGGAAAGGATTCTGCGATCATCCAACACTGTTGTCTTCCATGGACGTCCAGGCCTTTTTGAATTCACAAGTTCACCAGTATCAAACTGTTGATTTGGCCACTCCTAACATTTCTGCTATCTCTCTGATGGATTTGCTCTTTTTTTTAGCCTAATGAAGCTCTTCTTCACTTCCATTGAGATCTCCTTTGACTGCATGTTGTGGGTTCACAGCAACAGCTTCCAAATGCAAATGCCTGGAATCAACTCCAGACCTTTTACTTTCCTAAGTGAGGATGGATTAATGAAGTAACAGCCCATGCAGCCCACAAAATAGCTTTTGAGATAATTGTCCAATTACCTTTGGACCCTGAAAAAGAGGCAGCTACATATTAAAGAGCTGTAATTCCTAAACCCTTCCTCCAGTTAGGATGTGAATACCCTCAAATTAAAACTGAGTGTCTGCACTTTAGGCTTATGTTGATTATCCAACTGTATCTTGAATATGTTTTGGTAAACGGCTAAAATACCAAAACTTGTCACTGTGCAAATATTTCTGGGCTTAACTGTACTTAGAGTAAAGGGGGACGATGACGGAAGATCATTTTCTCAATGACGCGTGAAAAAAAACATTCCAGCAACACCTGCTAATCACTCCAAGCTCACTGCACTGCAAACTTCTACCATTCAAGTGAACACTGCAGTCCATCCCCAAACATTCCTCCCAAACTCCCTGGACTAGACTTAACCCCACGCAGACTGGACTATAACTAAAGGAAAGATAATAGTAGTAAAAACTAGAAATGTGCCTTTCCTGAAGGAAACGCAGGATAGTTGCGCAGCGGATACTATGGAAGTCGATACAAGGAACGAGGGATGAAATAAATACATATGGAAGAGTGCGGATGGCTGTTAGTTAAAGTCATGCATGGAACAGTTTATAGCGTTGCAACCAAAGTATTTCAAACTACAACAGGTGACCTGTTTTTTTGATGCCTGATTACTGGAGCTTGGATCAGACTTTTGGCTGTACATGCAAATTAATCATTACAATAAATTTAGGATTATGTGTTTGTGGAGTGATTTAATTCTTAATCCCACTACTTTTGGAAAAAACATTACATGTACGCAACTATAATAATAATATAAATCGGATAACAGTGTAGTTGTGCATTGCTTTAGTAATATAATAACTAAATAATAACTATAATAACTAAAACAATGCACCCACTCTGGCCAGTGGCTCAGAAGACACTAAATACCTGTCTGCACACACAGCATGACCACAGGCTAGAGGGCAGCTTAGACAGTAAAATACTTTCTTTAAAAGTTAGAGCAGCGTCTCAATTAAAACTCATAAAAACTGAATAATTAAAGTGCTAAGAGAACAGCAGCTGGCCCAGGGTGTACGCTGTAGTCTGTCTGGGGTACTAAGGTCAGCGCTGTAAACTGGACGCTGCAGTTGGTGCTGACTTTGCTGATTCTCCAGGCTACTTGGATCAACGTAGTCGAGACTGAACCTGCAGTTCCAACAACACGGAACGCCGGCACCAAGACACCCATCGACTTAGCCTAGCAGCAATGAACCAAAACCTGCCACCAGGACCCCAAGGTGTTTGTATATATGCCTGCTCCCATCCTAATTACTGACGTAGCCCACATAGAAAAACACAAACAGAAGGTGCTCCACTACACAGGCTCCATATGCATTAACATCCAGTGCATTAACAGGTAGTTTATCAGGGGAGAAAACTGGGATAATAAAACAGGAATTGTGGAAAAATACATCAGATTCCACAAATAAATAAATAAATAAATAAAAGGCTTTAGTGCACAGATCATTATACACAGTGCAGATTCTGCATTAATTAATGAAGCCTCATTAAGAGCTCATGTTAAATTTAATAACGATAAAGGAGGCTATTATCATGTGTGTGAACTCCAAATCGGCTGTGTCCCAATACGAATAGGCCCCCTGAGTGAATCCGTCAGCAGCTGATCTACAGTTCAGCTGGTTTCTATGGAGCATCAACATGGATCATTTCAGCTGACCGACACTGCACTGGACGTTTAGCTCCAACACGATTCACTTTAATTAGGATGTTTTAAAGGCGTCATTAAAATGGAAACGACTACAAATAAACAGATTTTAGCCGGTATAGATCATCTTGGTACACGATGGATGGACCGAGATATTTGATTGATTATTGATTATTTCATTTATTTTTATCTGTCAGCGCTGCTGACATTAATCAATGCAGTGGTGCAACATCTGCATTTTACATTATTTGAAATCTCCAGTTACTCTTTTGTCTCAAAGTGCTGTGAAAAAGTATTTGCCCCTCACTCGATTTCTTCTGTTTTTGTTCATTTGTCTCATTTAAATGTTTCAGATAATCCAACTAGTTTTAATAAAGATAAAGACACACAAGTAAACACAAAATGCAGCTGCCATGTTCAAATGGGAGCTCCTCAGCCTGCAGGTTGGGGTTTAGATCATCCTGTCAGTCAATATTTATCCCATCTTTCTCCTGTTAGTGCTGAAAACCTACTCAGATGAGGGCTGGTGGGACATTTACACATATATCTTTATGATGTTGACTCCTGTGGGAAAGAGGCTCTTTGCCACACCCCCCACCAAACTGTCATCATAATGGCTTTGGGGCGTATTTAAGGAATACTGCACATAATCTCACAAGCCAGTCTTGACACAATTCTGCATTACTGTCAACACCAGGTTCCTCCTCAGAATCTCTACAGTCACACAAATCTGTTAATGTAACGTTAAAACATGTTTCTTTCAATGTGCTCGAAGCCTTGAGCCAGTTAAGCGCGGCAACAGGCTACTGGTCAATTTACTGCTTTATCATCATCATCGTCAGTCACCCTGGACACACAGTAAAATCCACCTTCTGCATCACCAGAACTCCAGTTTTCAGTTGTTTGATATGATTAGAGAGTTGATTTCTATAGAGACAGTGAGACCATCACCATACAGAAAGACTGAGCTCCATCAATATATATTAAGAATCCTTCCATAATCTCACTGCAGCTCCCTGAATAGACCTTATAAACAAAGAACACTTCAGGGACACACAGAGCAGCGTAAGCGCAATAGACACATATTACTGGATATCCTACTGTAAGTGTTAATCCTCTGGTAGAGTCTAAAACTGGTTTAAAGGTAGTTCTTAGGTACTGATGAGCATGTTAGACCTTTCCCAGTCTCTCATTAAGCCCTCACACAACAAACACTGCTCTAAATAAAGTCGTGAGTTTGTCCTACTAACATTTTAATGTAAATCACTCATAATAAAGTAAGAGTGAATAATAAATAATGAGAAAGTAACAGTGAATAATAAATAATGATAAAGTAACAGAGAATAATAAATAATGATAAAGTAACAGTGAATAATAAATAATGATAAAGTAACAGAGAATAATAAATAATGATAAAGTAACAGTGAATAATAAATAATGATAAAGTAACAGAGAATAATAAATAATGATAAAGTAACAGAGAATAATAAATAATGATAAAGTAACAGTGAATAATAAATAATGATAAAGTAACAGAGAATAATAAATAATGATAAAGTAACAGAGAATAATAAATAATGATAAAGTAACAGTGAATAATAAATAATGATAAAGTAACAGAGAATAATAAATAATGATAAAGTAACAGAGAATAATAAATAATGATAAAGTAACAGTGAATAATAAATAATGATAAAGTAACAGTGAATAATCAGACTGCGCCGTCGGCCGCCAGCAGAGGGCAACAACAGCGAGGCGCCACAAGCACAGAGAACTCCGATTCCCACAAGCCCTCAGGCTGATTAGGCCCAACCTGGCACACCTGTGGACTCCTCTACTTAAGGCCATGGCAAACAGCCGCCCTTTGTCCCACCTTTGTAGAGGGGTGACCAGAATGGTACTTAGCCCAGGTGAGTGTTTAAACAAAAAGAAAAAATAAGAAAAGAACACAAAAAGAAAGTGGGCTGGAAAAACACTCACTGTCCACTTTATCAGCTCCACTGACCACATAGTTTCTCTCTGTAGTTCTACAGTTACAGACTGCAGTCCATCTGTTCCTCTGATACTTTGTTACCCTGAGTGCAGAAACTAGGAGGTGGACTGAATGAAGTGGCTGCCCAGTGTCCAGCTAAATGAGAGAGTAATATCATTCATACTGAAAACCTTTCCACTGTAATGAAACTCAGACATGACCACTTTCAGGGCATCAGGACACTTTTGTGTCTCCTTTCAGGTTCATGTTTAGTTCTTAGTTTCCTCTGTGATCCAGAAGAAAACCTCCCTTATCAGAATGGACTCTGAATACGCCACAGCCTACGAGAGAAAACAGAGAACATGCTGACCACATCAGACCACATTAACCTCAAACACATCAATAAACACAGCCAGTTAAATATGAATATTAAACAACCATTGCACCCCCCAAATTGTCTTTGCCCCCCCCAAGCACAATGCAAGCAACGGCTATTTTTAAAATGATCTCTGAACCAATCACAAAAATGCATTTTGCTTTACAGCGTGAAGATATTTCCTTGCTTATTCCTGATTGGCTCTTTGAGTCATATAAAAATGGGCAGACTGCCCCAAACAGTTCAGTTGGGCAGTGTATGTTCTGTTAGTGTGAGCGAGAGGCAGGTATACTGGTAAACACTCTTCTGAGTTTAAACTGACTTCGTCATGGTAATATTTGCTTAACTGTGGTTTTTCGTTGCTTTAATGTTACTTACCTCTTACACAGGTGTTGCTTAAAGTATTTTATTAGCCGTTAGCGGTTAGGCTAACTTGGTTCTCCTAACACAGGCTTAAGTTTATTGATGTCTTTCTGTGCATTTTTCATTTAATAAATATAAACTGTAGAAACACTTACAATGCATCGTTTTTTGATCTAAAAACAATCAACTGACCGTGTGAGTGTCACACCCGAGGGCTCCTCCACACCATGTCAAACACCACCAGCGTTAGCTGACTGTGCTCTTTCCCCCGCGCGAGCCGTCGCGGCTCATGGTTTAAACGCTTCCTCGCCATCACAGCCAGTATTAAATGCTTTTCAGAGCGAACTTTTGGCCACACAGCACGGGCTTTTAATCCGAGCTGGTATCGGTCCAGGCCATGGCTTGAGTGTTCTGTAAGAACTGATGCATGCTTTTGCTTTCCGTGTCGTATATTTGAGGGTAAAATGAGAGAGATTTAGCATTCACAAAGCACGGCTATACAAACTGGAAAGCGGCACTTGACAATGATAAAGGCTTTCAGAAGCACGCATCCAGTCAGAGTCATGTACGAGCTTGGCTTTGTGGGCAGAAAAGAAACAGAGAGAGTCAAGCGGTGACACCATCACTGGTCTATTGGGTCCAACCCAGACAGAGAAAAACCACTACTATGTTCGAAGCATAGCGGATGTGGTTCGGTTTTTGGCTGTAAATGAACTGCCTTTTCGTGGTACCCAGGAGTCGACTCAGGACTCGAGTCAAAATGACGACATATCAGCTGGACTTTTCATCAAGCTTTTTGAATATACTTTAACCAAAGACCCTAAATTGGCAGATATAGCAAAACATATTCCTCAGAATGCAAAATATACATCGAAAGATGAGCAAAATGAGATCATTGACACGCTAGCAAAGATGGTTTTGATTGAGATTAAACACAAATATGACACTGCAGACACAGCAGGCTTTTGTATAAAGAGTGATGGAACCCGAGACAGGTGTAATGTAGAGAACCTTTCCCTAATGATCAGGTTCATCTGGAATTCTGTTCCAGAAGAGTATCTTATTGGCTTACTTGACTTAGATCAGCTAGATGCTGAATACATAACTGATCAAATACTAAAGCATCTCTCTGATGGAGGTTACTGTTCTGATCACATCATAAGTCAGTGCTATGATGGAGCAGCTGTAATGAGTGGGTTGAAAGGTGGAGTGCAGACACTGCTTCAAAGAAAACTTGGTAGAGAAATTCCCTACATTCACTGTTATAATCACCAGCTACATCTCACAGTGGTCCATGCAATGCAAGCAGATTCACGTGCTAAATCCTTTTTTGCACTTTCTAGCACACTTCATTCATTTTTCCAGCGACATTATGTGGTTCGGCGTTATGACACCCCCCCCCTCTCAAAAAGCTTCTAGAGATCCGGTGGACCAGTCATTTTGATGTGACAAAGTGCTTAGTGCAGAATGAAGATGTCATTTTTAAAGTTCTGTCTGATGTGTCTGAAGATTCTGATGCACCTGTTGATTTATGCACAGAGGCATCAGGGCTCTTAGTGCAGATGAGAACATAATTTCTTTGAAATTGGAAAGTTCCTTTTAAAAGTTCTTGCCATTTTGAAGCCGCCAATTCAATCTTGCAAGCCAATTCTGTAGACCTGTGTAAGGCTGGGGAGGTCATCTGTGCATCTCTGAGTGCTTTAAAAGATCTACGTACTGATGAATCCCTGAATGATCTGGCTATGTCAGAGAGTCCACCTTCAAAGCGGAAAAGGACTATGAACACACAGTTGACTGACAGCGTGGTGCTTTCCAGTGTAGGGCACAGACCTGGTGACTCATGTCATACACCAAATCAATCTTTGAGGAGGTCGCTTCTGGAAATTTTAGACAGAGCCATTGATGAAATGAAGAACAGATTTTGTAGAAGAAATCTGGATTTGATGACAGCTGTTAATGGTCTCCTCCCTCACGATGGCTCTTTTCTTGATCTGGCCATATTAGAGCCCCTACAGCAACTTTAGGCTCAGCTAAAGGTTTTAGATAACTGTATCCACAGTGTGCATATAGAGATTTCATTTTTTGTATATAGTTTGTTTGGTTACGTTATTTTTAACTTGGCATTATTTTTACATGACCTTCTCGTTGCAAGGCAGGAGTGTTACAGCCACAATATATAGGTTTATAGTTGTGTTCAATGAAAATATGATTACTGTTGTTCATTTGCACTTATAGTCTTTACATAATTTGTTATACTGTGCATAAATACTGCATTGTACCAGTACGTTTCATAACATCAATAAAAACTTCAGTACTTTACCAGATTTTTTACCATTAAAGTGCAGTAGATAAGAAAATTTTCCTTATTTTATGTACTTTCATATTTTTTTCTTTTTCAAAATAGAAATGTGACGAATACCCCACCCCTTTTTTTACAGAATTTGTATTCTTTTGTTTTCTTTATATTTTAATTTCCCAATAATCTAAATATTCTCACTCATTCCTATTTCCACGTTTGAGTATTCTCAGTCTGTGTGTAGGTACATTTGTCAGCTTTGACTTAAATTTGTATTAAAGCCTTTCAAGAAATAGAGTTGTTCTATTAGTAATGGCAATTTAATTAAGGGGGCGTATTAAAATGAAATACAATTAGATCATCTTTTTTCTCCTTTTACATAATCATGTATTTTTTAATCATTGGGGTTTAAGTTTTTATTTCTTTACCTCATACATCACTTTAAGCCAGTATCAATAGCTTGGCTGTCATCATTCATGCACAAATCAAGCCTTGAATATATTTCTGGCTTCAAAAACATGACAATCAACATGCCCCCTCATTAGGTTTTACTGCCCCCCCAAGCAAAGCAGTCCAGAACCGGGGCTGTGAGAGGTCCTTACAAAACTACACAAACCAACACCCGCGCTCTTACACACACACACACACACACACACACACACACACACACACACTCCAACAGACGCACGCTCTCTCTCTCGCGCGCGCGCACGCGATCACACACACATTCTCTCGCGCGCGCACGCGAACACACACTTTCCCTCGCGAACACACACACACACATTCTCTCGCGCACGCGAACACACACTCACACACACTCACACAGACGCACACTCTCTCTCTCTCGCGCGCGCACGCGATCACACACTCTCCCTCGCGAACACACACACACTCTCTCTCGCGCGCACGCGAACACACACACATTCTCATTTTCTCGCGCGCGCGAACACACACTCACTCTCATTCTCTCGCGCGCGCGAACACACACTCACTCTCATTCTCTCGCGCGCGCGAACACACACTCACACTCACTCTCTCTCTCTCTCTCTCTCTCTCTCTCTCTCTCTCTCTCTCTCTCTCTAATGTCTCTTCCTGTGTGCAGATTCCTGTGACTTCACTCTGGATCCAAACACAGCGTACAGATTTCTCTCTCTGACTGACGGGAACAGGAAGGTGGAGTGTGTGAGATCTCACTCGTATCCTGATCATCCAGAGAGATTTGATTACTGGGAGCAGGTTCTGTGTAGAGAGAGTCTGACTGGACGCTGTTACTGGGAGGCTGAGAGGAGCGGGAAGGTTCGTATAGCAGTAACATATAAATCAATCAGGAGGAAAGGAGACAGTGAGGACTGTCGGTTTGGACTGAATGAAAAGTCCTGGATTCTGAGATGCTCTGATAACAGATACTCTGTCCGTCACAATAAGAACATCACTGAACTCTCTGCTCAGCCGTCCAGTAAGAGAGTAGGAGTGTATGTGGACTGTCCGGCCGGCTCTCTGTCCTTCTACAGCGTCTCTGATGATCAAACACTGACGCACCTTCACACGTTCAGCACCACATTCACTGAACCGCTCTGCGCTGGGTTTTATATTTATTATCGCTCCTCAGTGTGTTTAAAATAAAATCTCCTCCTGAGTGAAACACAAACCATAAAAATATCAGGTTTGTGTGGTTTTATGTGTAAAACAGTGTAAAGATTCAGTTTTACATCATTTTTATCTTCATTCTTCATGTGGCTTATTATTATTATTATTATTATTATTATTATTATTATTATTATTATTATTATTATTATTATTGGTGGTGGTGGTGGTAGTTTAATATTGCCGCTTCCTAATGTTCTGGGATTGTATTCATGGTCTCTGCCTTTGGTTCCCCCCTCCCCCTCCAGGTCACTGCTGTGCTCTGAGGTGTGTGTGTGTGTGTGTGTGTGTGTGTGTGTGTGTGTCTGGCCTCCGTTCAACCGTCCTTGCCTGAGCCTCGCGCGCTCCAGCATTCAGGTAAACGTGCAGGTGTGTCTGGAGCGTCGGGAGCTTCATGGCGCTGCTTGTGTCTTCAGCGTGTTGTTTGGTTTGTTCCTCACCTGCTGGGGCCGACGGCGCTTGGCCAATCAGGAGGCTTCTCTGCGGCGCGTCATTCATTCCGTGAGTAAGTCGCGTCTGCTGAAGCTCTTGGCTTTGATCCAGCAGCGCTGCAGCTCCTGTTTGTTTATGGTCATCAGTGGGGCCAGTGAATGTGGTGCCGGCCGACGCGCCCGCTGTATAATCGCTATAAGCGGCCTGTATCCGGGGATAAGCCGCCGTTTCGCCTCACGGAGCCTTGAAACTCCCGGCGCCCGCGTTTAAAGCGCCGCTGATCGTTTAGCGGTCATTAGGCCGTCGGGCACTCGCATTATTGAGCGGCGGCTGGTGTTTTAATGTTTGTTCTTTTGGCTGTTCTGTGTGATTAATGTGTTTGGGGGGACTGGGGCGCCCCCTAGTGACCGTTTTAAGAACTAACTGAACGTCAGAGCAGCTGTATGTTGGCCTATCACAGCCTAAGCTGCAGCTATCCTGTTAATCTGCTGTGGGTTGCCATCGCCTTGTGTTATCCTCTTTTTCTGGGGGATTTGGCTGCTGAGAAATACTAGTGCGCTTGTTTTGTGCACTTGGTGCATTCAGTGTAACAGCTTTGTGTAGTTCAAGCCATTTTTTGGCGGGGCCTAAGATTAAGCCCAGTAACTCTCTAGCCGAGCGGCACTGCAGCCGTTGTCTCCTGTTCTTTTCTTTTGGGTGTTGAGTTGGGTTGATTGTACTGTAGGTGCTGAGAGCTCCAGGGGGCGTGGCTTATTTTGTGTTCACTTTACTTTTGGGAGTTTGTGTATTTTGGTTTGCTTCTCTTTGCACGGGTGACTTGTGTTGAGATGTTTGGTGTTGCTGAAGGTGGTCTGCCTCCCCTGGTGAGTCTCTGCCCTACAGGCTTTTTTGTTTGTATTGTATTTTATTGAATCAGCTGGCAGCCAAAAGATTTTAATGTTAATTATATTATTTTTAATAATTGTAGTATTAATAAACTTCCTAGTTTGATCAATCTAGAATTACTTTGTTGTTGCTGTTAATATTAAATGCTTATTTTTGTAGTTGTGGTGTGTGTGTGTGTGTGTGTGTGTGTGTGTGTGTGTGTGTGTGTGTGTGTATCTATCTATCTATCTATCTATCTATCTATCTATCTATCTATCTATCTATCAAGTTTGATTTAAATTTGATTTTGATTAAATAAACTTTTGTTTGGGAAATCTTAGTCTTACTGTGTCCTTCACTCAAAATTCCCTGGGTGCAATTCCCAGAGTGGCGTAGTTGGCTACACTAGTCTTATTTCATTATTTAATCTTATACAACTTATAGTTCCCCGTTACATTTATAATGAAACCGTCTGTATTCGTTTCTGTGCCTTTAAGACTGATATATGTAAATGAGCTGTGTTCTGATTGGCTGTGCTGTGCCTCATTTATAAAGCAGTTCAGTCTGTGTTTCTCTGGTTTGGAGATTCAGATGGAGACGATGTTCAGAACCAGTGGAAGATCTACAATAAAGAACTGATTAAACTCCCAGAATTATGATCATTTAATAAAATAAAGTGCTGATAAAGTCGCGTCTGATTTATTTACAGCTGCACAGACGAAACCGACTGAGCTGAAAGTGAAACTACACACCTTTCAGGGTAAACACAGGCTAGCAGGTTAGCATGGAGCTAACACGTAACTTCAAACCTAGCAGGTTAGCATAGAGCTTACAAACCATTTCACAGCTAGCAGGTTAGCATGGAGCTAACACGTAACTTCAAACCTAGCAGGTTAGCATAGAGCTAACATGCTACTTCACAGCTAGCAGGTTAGCATAGAGCTAACACGCTATTTCACAGCTAGCAGGTTAGCGTGGAGCTAATGCACTATGACTAGTGAGTTGTTTCACAGCTGGCGGGTTAATATATACACCACCCTCCACAATTATTGGCACCCCTCTTTAAGATGTATTAAAAGCCTTAAAATAAATGCAGTTTTTATTTCAGAAACATCATCTCTCACTGAAAAATGTAGCCTTTAATAGGCATGTGACGATACACTCAGCTCACGAGACGAGACGAGACACGATATTGGGTTCACGAGAACGAGACGAGATTTTAAGAAAACTAAAATGACAAATTATATGACTGGACAACAGACTTTTATTTGACTGAGTTGCACATGCATTTTGAAATGTTTTATTATAACTCTTAACATGCATGATGTAAGCATGAACTTTTAATAAACTTCTTCCTCTACAAATTGAAATTAAAATAAAATTTTATAAAAGTTAAAATAAATAAAATAAATATTTCTCCTTTTTTCAAGTGCAAACAATATTATGTGCAAAACAAAAAGTTCTTCTCTGTCAATACAGAGTGCAAATAGTGCAAACAGAGCCTGACCAAGTATGTCACTGACAATTTGCTGCAACTACACAGCCATGTTCTTTTTTAAGAATATCAGCATGTCCACATTCTCTGGCAGCAGTTGGGATCTTTGCGCATTGACTGTCTCCTGCTGTTGAAAAGATGCGCTCACTTGGAACAGAGGTAGCAGGGACAGAAAGGCACGATGGTGGTGCTGTAAATGTCTCTGCATCGTGCTCGTATTAGCCGCGGTGTACGGCATTGTTTTCATACAATGTTTGCATATGGTCCGTGTCTTATCAGTCACTCTCTTGCCATTTATCATTTCCGCCGGGTACCCAAAATGCTGCCAAACAAACGATTCGAAAGTGGCGGGGGCATCTTCAATAGTAATACCTGTATTTTCCGACGTCATTCTGGCTGCTTGCTGGATCACAAATCCCGCGAGACAGATTTTTAACGCGACGAGAAATATCGCTGAGATACATCGCGCGAGATCTCGTCACACCCCTAGCCTTTAACTTTGTTTTTTTTAAGTTCACATGACTTCTCATAAAATCACCTGCTCCACAGTTGTTGCCTGCCCCAAACAGTTCCTAGAAAATATGTCTGGACTTCGCTAAGCAGTACTGGGACTTCAACTGGGACCGTGTGCTTTGGTCAGATGACACCAAGATGGAGCTTTTTGGCAACAAACACTCTAAGTGGGTTTGGCGTAACACAAAAGATGAGTATGTGGAAAAGCACCTCACACCCACTGTGAAGTACGGGGGAGGATCAGTGATGCTGTGGGCCTGTTACTCTTCCAAAGGCCTCAGGAACCTTGTTAGGGTGCATGGCGTCATGAACTCTTTGAAATACCAGGACATTTTAAATCAAAATCTGGTGGCCTCTGTCTGAAAGCTGAAGTTGGGTCATCACTGGGTCTTTCAGCAAGATGATGACCCTAAACATGTGGCCAAATCTACACAAACATGGTTCACCATACACAAAATCAAGCTCCTCCCATGGCCATCTCAGTCCCCAGACCTCAACCCAACTGAAAACCTGTGGGGTGAGCTGAAGAGGAGAGTGCACAGGAGAGGACCCAGGACTCTGGACGATTTGGAAAGATTGTGCAAAGAGGAATGGTGGAAGATCCGTCTCTCTGTATTCTCCATCTTGTGAAGTGTGATAGAAGGTTAAGCGCTGTCTTGTTGGCAAAAGGGGGTTGTACAAAGTTTTAACATCAGGGGTGCCAATAATTGTGGCACAGATGATTTCATGTAAAAGAATTATTTCTTAATGTGGGATTTTTTTTCCCACTGATTAAATGCACTTGAATTAAAGTTTTTTAATTAAGGGTTTTTCTTTTTTGCATTCTTGTCCTATATTATTAAAAAAAATTATTAGAAACCTAAGAATATCTTAACGAGGGGTGCCAATAATTATGGAGAGTGCTGTATGAATATGTATGAGTATGAATATGAGTATGTGTCGCACAACATGCAAAATCAAAATGAAGAACATTTTCATAACATTTTCATAACCATGCTCAGGGTAAGAATCTAATTTTCTGTACAGGTTTCTGTTAACTGAAAAGTTAAATATCCATAACTGATGTTTTTCTGAGAAGTTAAGAGTGCGTGGAGTTCCCAACCTGCAGAGGAAACACAGAGAAGCTGATCCCTCTCCAGACTCTGAAGCATGTTGTAGTACTTTGAGGTAACGCAGGTCTTGACATCACACCAGAGACGTTCAATGCTAGGAACATGTAAAATAGTTTTAATCAGAATTGAGTCAATGCCGACACATCCGAGGAATTTAGTTCCGTCCATTGGTGAATGAAGTGGACAATATGATGAACAAAGAGTATTAGCATGTGGAAAGAAACCGCCCTGGTATCTGGTAGTTCTGAGGGGTAGAGGTCATCTAGGCCCAGTATATAGTCACTGTATCTACAGGGCCATGAAAAGTATTTGCCCCTTCAGTTTCTATTTTTCATATTTGTCACACGTCAGTGTTTCAGATCTTCATACTACTTTTGATATTAGACACTGGAAAACTAAGTAAACACAAAATGCTGGTTTTAAATGATTTTATTGAAGGAAGAATGCAGGAGTGGTCGGCCTACCAAAGTTTCTCCAAGAGCACATTGATGACTCCTCCAGAAGGTCACAAAAGAACCCAGCCAAACATCTAAAGAGCTGCAGGCCTCTCTTACCTCAGTTAAGGTCAATGAACATGATTCCACAATAAGAGGGACGGGGTGAAAATGACATTGTTGGGACAGTTGCAAGGCACAAACCACTGCTGACCAAAAAGAACACAAAGACTGTCTCACATTTGACAAAAAACATCTAGGTGACTTTTGGGACAATATTCTGTGGACTAATGAGTCAAAGGTGGCGCTTTATGTGAGACATGGGTCCCATTATATCTGGCGTAAAGCTAACACTGCATTCCACCACAAGAACTTCATACCAACAGTCAATGTGGTGGTAGTGTGATGGTCTGGAGCTGCTTTGCTTCTGCCAGACCTGGATAGCTTGTCATAACTGATGGAATCATGAATTCTGCTCTATATCAGAAAATCCTGAAGGAGAATGTCCGTCTGTCAGTTTGTGACTTAAAGCTCAAGCGCATTTGTTATGCAGCAGGACAATGATCTGAAGCACACATGCAAGTCCACCTATGAATGGCTCAAAAAACTAAATTGAGGTTTTGGAGTAGCCCAGGCAAGTCCTGACCTGAATCCCATCTCAAGAGCTTAAACAGTCAGTTCATCCTCAAAAGCCCTTCAATGTAGCCAAATTAAAACAATCATGCAAAGAAGAGTGGGCCGAAATTCCTCCACAATGATGTGAAAGACTCATCGCAAGTTATCGCAAACATTTGATTGCAGCTGTTACTGCCAAGGGCGGCACAACCCGTTATTAAGTTTAGAGGGCAATTACATTTTCACATGATTGATAGTTTTGAATAAATCTTTATCTTCAATAAATGGAACGATCACAAAGCTGCATTCTGTGTTTACTCACTTTGTCTTTACATTATAGTAAATTAGCTGAATGATCTGAAACATTTAAATGTTACAAATCAGCAAAAACAGAAGAAATCAGGTGAGGGGCAAATACTTTTTCACAGCACTGTATATCTGTTGTATATGCATGGGTGTCAGTGTTTTAAAACAAGACAAAGCAAGAAAAGTATTTATGATTTTACACAAAATAGACCTCAAATGTTTGGTAAAACATGAGAAACCTCTGATTATGAACGCTTTTCCCAGACATGAAGCTCCCCTGTCTGTTCCATGAACACTCAACGTGAATCTGGGAATTTCATCATTTTCCACGCCTTGGTCAGCTCTGACCCTGTAATGCACACACAGGGGACCCAGAGTGTCAGTAACTTTGTACATTTTATTAACACATTAAAATCCAGATCTTAGTACTAATAAGAGCACAAAGTGACACTACAACGCACTGTTGACTAGGAATTACGCTGTTTGTCCTTCAGCCCAGCATGGTATTCCATAACATTCCCAGTTTGAAAAACACAAATTTGAAAGGCGTTATCTGCAGGTTCTCTATATGATGTCAAACATACAATTAATATCCTCGTGTGTAGCAAAGCGTCACATCTATTCAAACTGCAAAAAGTGTAAAACTTTGGGAGAATCTGTTCAACATAAATGATGAACTGACCTAATTTTGTGTAAATAGAGCACAATATAGAAATATGTCCATATACGCAGCTTTTATATAAATATATGTCTGAGACTGTATGTTCTAGTGCTGTAACTCTTTCTCCTCACTGTGTTTGTATTCTTCTTAGGTAATAGTTCAATTAATAAAATAGACAATCAATGTAGTGTGTGTGTGTGTGTGTGTGTGTGTGTGTGTGTGTGTGTGTACTACATTGATAATTTTGTATAACAAGAGAAAATAGAAATAAAGAAGAAAAGGACTCCACACCCATTTAAAACCATTTTATATACTTATGCTCATTTATCTGTGTTCCTGTCGTTGGGAATCATCATGTCGACATGGATGTGGAACGGACACCGTGTGTCACGCACACCTTACAGCTCGTCATCCACACGATACAGAAGGAATCAAGTGTCAAGAGAGTCCTTGATCAGTGGTCAGTGGTAAAGCTCTTTCGCAGGTCTTCCATTGCAGCACAGAGGCTACTGGACGAGTGTGGCCTTATTGTTGTAAATGACTGCCCCACATGCTGGTCAAGCAGGTTCAACCTCATTTCCAGCCTCCTCAAAGTGAAAGACTCAGTCTGCCAAATTGCAAACAACATGGGATGGGACAGGTTGCTCAAAAGCTGAAGTCATTGCATGTGTTGCAGCCTAAAAGAATATCAGGAAGGAGTTCCAGTTCATAAATACAGTACTTGTGTATATTTTTTGTTATTTTATTTACGCAAGGCATATTTAAGTTGTTAGAAGCAAAAGTACAGAATTTTTAGAATATTTAGTTGTTTTATATATTTTTATAGCATTTATATTATTTTGTTAAGTATTGTTTACAAAGGGGTCAGAGGTTGCTGGAGAGTTGATAAGGGGGAGGAGTTAAGAGCGTGAGTCAGTCAGTAGTGATGTTCCATACCAGCGATTTCCTTTCCGATCCGATACTGAGTAAAACTCAGGCTGGTATCGGCGATACCGATCCGATACCGATATCTTGTGCAACTACACTTAATGTGTCTCGTAAATCTAAAAAAAGTAGTGTATTTCAAGTCATAGCATCATAAAAGAAATAGAAGATATAAGAGTTATTTATTTATTTTAAATAAAGTATATTGAGGTAGCAGCCTCATTTACAATATAACAGAACTAATTCAACAGAAAAAACAGAAACTCACACAAATTGTTTTCAAACATGCAAAAAAATTTAAATAAGTAAAATAATAAAACAATTAAAATAAATGAGTGTTTAATTATCTAGAACTCCTGAAATATTGCATTAACATGAACATACTGAATATCTAAATAACACTTAATTTACAGGTTTTTGTTGAGGAACAATATCATATTTACTGTTTTCCCCTTTAGTCTGTTCCGTTTTTTGCTCAGAACCTCTCCTGCCTTTGAAAAGACTCTCTCTGCTGGGACAGAAGTGGCAGTAATTCCCATGTATCTCACTGCTAGTTTGCTCAAGGCTGGGAAGGTTGGTTCATGTTCTTTCCACCAAACCAGTGCATCACTATCTCGGGGAATCACTTTCTCTTCTGAGTACCGACGTATTTCAATGAGTACATCACTGGCAGCTGACCTGTGATGTTGTCCTGACACAACCTGCATGTCAAAATCAGTCCATATGCCTCCTTTTGATACAGCTGAACCTGAGGGGGCAGGACTCTGGTTTGGCTCTGAAGTAGAAGACCCTGAAGTGGAAGTATATGGGGAAGAGCTAACAGTAGCTGTTGAGCTTGGGGCTAGAGTGGGAGCTGCCTGTCTTGTCTGATACACTTCCTGCATTTCTGAGAGGAGACGTTTTTTCATGACTTCCACATTGTCCTTGTCTCGAAATCCGAGATGTTTAAATCTAACATCCAGAAATGTACTGGCAGCTAGACAGTAAATGCTCTCAATACCCCTGAATCTGCGCTGACATTGCTGTGCCAGTTGTGCAGCAAGTGAGCTACCTTGACACTCACAGGCTGCTACAGCCCTGTGAATGAGTGATACAAGTGGAATAACTTTGGAGACTGAAACATACTTATCAGCCGAAACTTCCCGTGTCACTTCCTCAAATGGTCTTAATGCATCAACTGTTTGCTTGATGAGGGATAGTTCTCCCTGATTTAAGCACAGTGCATTCCTCCCTAAAAGGCAGAGGGCAGTGGTCACAGCTTCATTTTGTTCCCATATCCTCTCCAGCATGTAAGAAGCTGAATTCCAGCGGGAATCTACTGACTGGATTAGCTTGTGCTCTGCCACTTTCAACTGTTGTTGAATACCCCTGAGCTTTTGTGTGGCCTGTGTGCTGTGGTGAAAAAAGGACACGATCGCACTGCATTTCTCCAGCACTTTCACCACTTCTGGGACAGTTTTTATACTGTCCTTTACAACTAAATTTAGTGTATGTGCAAAACATGGATGATGCCTCCATCCAGCCTTGTGCACTGCAGCTACCATATTTGCACCATTGTCTGTCACAACTGCAACAACCTTGTCAGTTATGCCCCATTCATCTGTGATTCGTTTAAGGGTTAAACAGATATTATCTGCTGTATGCTGCCCTTGGAAAGTGTGGGTTTCCAGAACAAATTCCCTCATTTGCCAGTTTTCAATTAGATGACATGTTACAGTTAAATATGCCTCTGTGGAAACTGAAGTCCACATATCAGTGGTAATTACAACACTAGAAGCATTTTGCAAAGACGCCCTTACTTTGCCTTTGCATTCATCGAACATATTAACAAGATGAGTCTGTCAGTTTTTTTCTTCCTGGGAGATTATATTTAGGGTCAAGAGCTCTCACAAATGCTTGGAAACCTTGGTCTTCCACTATGGACAGAGGCTGGAGATCCTTCACAATCATCTGTCCCAGGCATCTTGTGAGTGTTGCTGCTCTTGGGGAATCATCTTCAAACAATATAAAATCACAGGGCAAAACAAATTAAATACTTGCTGTTTTATAATACTGGGTAACTGAAATTGAAATGGGCAGTAAAATATTTAGTTAAATAAATAAATGCCACAATAATTGCAGAAGGTTGACAATACCTACATTTTTATATGTTCATTTAACAGCAAATTAGCCTGACTGTACATAATAATAGATACATTTTATGAAATGTTCACTGAAAGTTCACCATGGCTGTTTTATCACAATTACTATAACTTAGTGACGCCTAGTATATGTAATCTACTTTAAATAATTTATAGTTATCAATTATAAATACTTATCAATTCGTTAGCAAACCTTACCTGAATAAATCGCCCAGTGATGCACATATTTTTTACTCTAAGCTAAACTGATGCAGCTTTTTGTTGAATCGTGTATTTATGTCGTTATTTACTTCATAACCATATTTATGGTATTGATTTGAACAGCTCTTAACAGTAACAGCGCTTAGTGCTGCTTAAGGCTTCACATTGTCTCCCTCTGTACCTGGACAGTGTCCGCCTGCGGCACCGCAGCCGAAGGCCTCCGCTAGAGAGGTCTGTCTTGCCCTAGCATTAGCAGCATCTGACACAGTGCTCTCCTCTTCTGGCCGCCTAAGCGTGAAAGCCTCATATTTGGCCGTGTGGTTTACCCTAAGGTGTTTAACAAGGTTTGTTGTGTTGCCACAACTCCTTATAGTTTTTTTACACAAATCACAAACAGCATCTTGGCTGTTTGTGGAGCTGAAATAGCTCCACACATGACTTCTCTCGCGTTCCGCCATAGCGGTACGTACAGCGCCGTAGACTGAGTGAGCGTCTGGGTGAGCGTGCCGCAGTACTTACGCATTATGCACTGACCCAGGCGGAAGAAAAAGTAGTTCCCACCAACCGCATATCATTTAGACAAGATCTCAATATTTTAGTTACTTCCACAGTGTTCCTGTTAGTGCTTTGCCTTACCTCAAATGACTGAAGTATCAAAAGTATCGATATTTTGATTTGAAAATCGATTTTAGAACATAAAGACCTGGTATCGATGGAATCGATATTTCAGTATCGATCCGCGCACCACTAGTTTAAACCGAGCGACCGTTACGAGCTGCTCACAGTAACTCGCTCACAGCATCAACAGCAGCGGGTTTATCGGCTTTATTCTCCGGTAAAACCTCCTCCAAACGGCCGCTACAGGCTTTATGGAGCCACTCGGGACCCGGAGACCTTTTTCAGCTCCACACACACAAAAACGAGGATTTTTCAGCAGCGCCGGATCAAGTGGAGCTCCAGCCGGGATTACCGGACTTCAGGGGGCAGAATTCGCTTTAAAAGGTGGGCAGTGATGAAATGAAACCCCCCTGACAGGAATTAGACCCTCTCTCTGCTTCTCTGGGGGTCCTGTCTCTAACGCTCGGGAAGGTTAGCGGAAGGAGCTAATCTAGCTAAGCTCTGTCTGATGGAGCCTCGTTGCTGCGGCAGATTAGCGCCGCTCAAAGCCCCGTGAAGCCCCCCCATGTGGTCAGAGACGGAATAAAGCTGCTAATATTCGTTTGTGCTGGTTTAATTATCAACTAATAGGCTAAAAATGTTTTTAATAAGTGACGTAACTCACCCCCCCATCAATGTCAACAGATTACACCCACAAACCCCCCAGAGGGGATAATGTGAGCCCACCCTGGTCGCTGTTAAAACCCGCTGTGTTCCTGGTGCTTCCAGTAAATTTCCGCTGATATTTGATGAGCGTTTTAACAAGTCACACATTAACATGAGCGCACAAGATACACTGAAAGACCAACATGAATGTTTTTCTTCCTTAAACTAAGCGTGACGTCACAAAATGGTTTCTCCTGGTTTTGAGGATCAGGGTCGTCTTTTAGACGTGGACTTCTAATCATAATAACGTGTTATTAATGTTATTAAAGGCTGAGTAACAAATGTTTGTCGTTGCTCAGGTTATTATTGGTGAACGAGTGAGGAGCAGTGGAGGAGAAAGAGCAGGGAAACTGAGGACGGCCTCTGGATCAAAGAGCTGATCTGTCTGAGTTTAGAGGAACATCAGCTCAGAGGGAAAAAGCTCTCCCACCATAAAAGTCCAGGCCGAGAGCCGAAGCACCACAGGAGGCTCGGAGCTTTGAAAGGTACAGAGGTTTTATAATCCACTGTGTTTGGAGCTGAAATAGTCCAGAATAAAGAGCAGCTGCAGTGGGTTTGATGATGTCTAGACTAAACAGTTACAGCAGAAAAGTAAAAAGAGCTTCTGAAGCTTTCAGATGTTTATATTCCCGACATAATAAGAGCCAAATGAACTAATAGAAGCTCTAATTACTCCCAGTCTACTGACACTGTGTTCTGGTTTGGGACGCAGCCAAAATATTTGTAACCTTTTATGGTTCTGGGTCTCACTGTAACTCATTAAATAAGACTGAATAACGGCTGATTTTCTCAAGATCTTCACTTAGAAATGATGGCTAATAACTAAACAGGGCTCTAGATAAAAAGTAGCTTACAGAGCCGCTTCACAGAAAAAAATCAGACCAGCTCTGTGATTTAAAGGGGAACTCCACCCATTTTTCATAGTTTCTGCATAATTAAATGGTTACCATGCCAACAACATCACAGAGCGGTTTGGTATGAAACGCCTGGTTCTAGAGAGACTTAGAGTCAGAACTGTTCACAGTGATGATGATAGGAACCAGACGAAAGCCTATCAATTACGCTTTAAGATGAAAATGGATAAAGAAAATGCAGAAAAACAAAAAGTGATAAATACAGAACAGAAATAAATAGTTACCCATAAAAATAATAATAATCCATCAGTCGCCGCTGGCCAGTTAATTAATCTAATATAACTTATTTATTGATGAACTTTATTACTCAGATTAATCATTGTGGTCCAGTCTGGAGCCTGAACTAAAGACCCAGTTATTACTGTAATAGTTTAGGTTTTCTGCTCTGAAACTCGTTTGTGTTCAGCTGCTGGTTTGAGCTGAACGTCTGTGTGATTCTGTAAAATTCCTCTTTAATTTCACTGAGAGGTTCCTGTTGGACTGGGAACCGTCAGGTTTGGTCTTGTGGTGAGTTCGTCCTCTCAGCTCTGCACCTCAAACATGACCGTGACGTTCCTGTAACAGAAGCCACGATGTGAGCAGAAGAACGAGGAGCTTCAGGAAATCAGGAGAAGAAAACAGTCAAATCATCATTTAGACCAAACTGGGACTTTGACCAGAGTAAAATGTACCACAGAACTGGGTTTTAGTCCCAGATTAAAACCCAGTTTTACTAAATCCACTGGGTTCAGTTTTTTTTTAAATTTATTATTAATTTAAGAACCATACGACGTGGTGGGCGTGTATAAAATGCATGTTTTTCATTGAAGTTGAAAATAAATAAACGTGTTTTTCACTCTAAGCAACTACAACATCCACCATGTTAGCTCCAAAATAAGAAAAGCTTCTCTCAGGCGTTAAACAGCCTGCGGTCAGTATTTACAATCAATATAGCGTCTATATATATAATATATATGTAGTGTATTATATACACACAATAATCCACTAATTAATTAATAGTCTAATATTTCTCCTAGTGGGAGCATTCAGTAAAAGTAAAAAGACACTTTTTAACTGGTTTTAAGTAATTTTATTGGATGAAATTCTCACTTTATTGTCAGATT
>NC_051222.1:3873750-4026250 GCF_015220715.1 Pygocentrus nattereri | reverse complement strand
CCAGCTGTTTGTATTAACTGCTTTGTGCAGAAACCTCACTCCTCCTCCAATGCAGAAACCCCTAGTGGTAGAAAAGTGGAGTCAAAAGTAAACCTATTAGTAAAGCTGCGCTTTGCTATGTCTGCTACTAAATTATCTAGCGCATCATATCTGCTGCACAGTGGTCTTTAAACTTAGCATGAAAATAACATTTCATAACATGTAAAAATAAATAGAAAAAATAATAAGCAGAAACTAGAAACCGCTAAGAATTCTGGGTACATTCTCTTTAGCAGTCATATATGTCAGTAAATCACTGTTTAACCAAAATTGCAGTTTAAAATGTAAATATAGATATAAAACCTCTACCAATATTTTTTTCTTTAGCTGTGGTACAGTAATTGTGTAGTATTTAATAGGTAAATATCGAGTACATTCCATTTTCTGGTACGTTGCATGTCTGTAGTGTGTGGAAGGTATGTACTGCAGTACCCAGAATTTAATGGCAAGTAAATATGGAGTGTTTACAAGTAATGCTTGGTGCAAACTTAGCAAATCTATAAGTTATCTTATCTTATAATAGCTTTATAATCTTATAAATCTATAAGCAAATATATAAGTGTGCACTAAGTAATGTCAGAAAGACCAGCTACATTTCCCCATTCAATTCTCAGAAGCTTCACTGTAGTGAGAAGTTACACAGTAGTGAGGAATCTAAACCTTCCTGATACCAGGGGACTCAGTTGGTGTGTTCCAATCGGAAGGCAGCTGTCTAAGTAGGCAGTGTTCTAATGCAGCATTTGCGCTCCCGATACGAATGCTGTCCCATTTGGAGACGAGGAAGAGGAGCGGCTGTCTGAGGGGCCGAGGTAGAGGAGCGGGTGTCTGAGGGGCCGAGGAAGAGGAGCGGTCACAGGGAGAAAACTGCGCTGAGTGACCGAAAGCAGCTGGACTTGCCAAGCGGATTTTGGGGGTAAACACAGTGGGAGCAGCGCTACAGACTGACGTTCTCCCTGGATGATGAAAATGCTTTAACAGGTGTAGAAGCTCAGAAATGAAAGGTTTTTTTAATAAACACTACAGATGCTTATTTTAGCTGCTCCACTTGTCTTGTACTGTTTTACTTACCACAGTGGTGAATGTTGAAGGCTAAACTTCAGACTAGAAGCTCATAAATCAGATGAGAATGCATAAAATATGCATATTAGCTGCTTAACAGACTGCGTGGGATTCCTTTTTCCCCTTTTTCTGAGTGCATTTTGTATAAAATTACACGCAACATTACTGTTTATCCTGTGTGTCAGAAATAAAGCAGGTTTATTAAGGTGGATGAGGACGGAATTAATTGATTTATAAACAGGATGATCTGTATCTGCTGCTGAGTCAAGTAACTTATATAACACTAGATATGACTCCTTAAATCAGCCTCTTACAAATACAAAATCTCCACAGCAGTGTCGATGCAGGAAAACGGCTGCTGTGGATTCAGAGCCGTCCTTTCACACTGAGATGATCCACCTTTAGTCTAAGGGGAGTGTAAAATAACAAGCTGCTGTGAGTAAACAGATAAAATATGAACAGTGCAGTGAAGGTTATGATATATGATGGCTCTGAAGCGCTGTCCCGAATGCGATGTCCATTAAGGTTCCTTTTCGGTTAAAAGGCAATAAGAGAGCCGCCTTTAAAGGTAGTGACTAGTGAAGCAGCTGCCTTCAGAATGGAACACACTAATTCTGTTGTCTGGACAAGTGAAGTTTATTCATTGTACGCACAAGTACCAGACACCCAGCCAGCCCGTAAGACATTGGACTGACACAGTTATATAGCTGGACTGAAACCAACATTAGACCCAGCTCATACAGGACAAGTACCAGCTGTGAACACAAAATAGGCAGCCTAACATACAACTTCAGCACATTCACACAGATACACAATGTATAACACAGATAAAAGCTCACAACAATAAATTCCTTCATTCCCCCTTTAGAACATACTGTAAAATGTAAGTTCTCCCAAGCTTAAACAATCTATCCTTTCCTCTTCCAGAGAAAACATGGCTAGTATTTCCTTCTTTCTTCACGTCCTAAACACTTTCCCTTCAGTCGTCATACAGGCAGATTGGGAAGATGAAGTGATTCCATGATTATAAGGAACATCTACGCCGTTGAAGTTTAGTCATTAAGCACCAGAGTAATTTGAGGTAAAGGTAAAAAAAAAAGATCCCTCCGGAGCAGGATTTGGAATGCTGACGAATTGCTGACTAAGTCATTTATAAACACTCTTTCCGTCATTCATATTCATATTCATATTCAGGTTACTGTCGTACTGTAAGATCAACATCCCTACCTGGTCAATAACATAATGCTTGTATAGCTGCTCTAGTATCTGAAATGGCCCTAACCCTAACCCTAACCCTAACCACACACTTGCCCAACCCTTGCTTTGTACAGCATTGGTGAAAGACAACCCACCCTCTTTCTATACTTTCTGACCATGTAATCTGTCAATAAACAGCATAAAACAAAAGCGAAGGCGTCCACGTCTGCCTTTCATGAGCTACGTTAGCCGAGATGGCTAGTGACAATAGCTAAAGGAGCGTCATTTTAGAGACCAGAGGTACCATGTGCTGAACATGATAAACTCACAAATATGACACTTTACTTGGTAAAACAGATTGAACTGGCATGTTTTAAATATTTTAGGTCTGCTGCTTTTAGTTTTACAGTTAGCTCACCTGAACGTATATGAAGATGCATGTTTTAATTAGAGATAGCTGCGCTGTGCTCAAATATGACTGCTGTCTGCTACTGACTGTTCTTTACGTACATTTGTCAGGCAGATTCACCACAGCATACAGCACAGCCAGCGCCCCCTGCTGGCTGAGATGACATGCAGCAGACTACATTAAACGTACAACTGGGTAGATGGACAATCTAATGAGTACACACATATTTGGGAGATAGTTTAGTTAGACTTCAGATACTTATGATATAAATGTGTGAATAAAATGTGCTCCAGCTGGTTTTATTTTTAAATAAAAAAGAAAGTTGTAAATAGATTATTGTTAATAAACATTGGAGATGCTAAGTGTAATATTTTGAACTAAACTTACTTTTTTGACTCAATCATGTTTTAACGCATTAAAGAAATGCAACATGATTGAGAAGTCAAGCACCGTTTGCTCAAAAGTTGGTTGTTTCTATTAATAAAGAGTTTGTGGAAGTTCTTCAGTCTACAGGCTTGTTATTCAGCGTCAGTCTGAAGAGCCTGAGTAGCACATTATTTAGTGTTTTCTTTTAATAAAAATAAATATATATATATATATTAATATAGAACCATTCTCAATCTCCATGACAAATTCATGAAAAATAATATGTTCACAGTGTCTATTTAACAGAAGCAGAGCCGGCAGGGGAATGGTTGCCCCAGGCCCTACTCCTGAGATGGCCTATGGACAAAAAATCATAGTAATAAAATATATATTCCTGACAGATTTCTGGTATTAATACAGCTACAGTAATGTAAATGATATTATATGTTTTATTGTATTGGTTTTGGATTTAAGGTACAGTAGAAATCAAATGGCTGTGTTATGAGGAAACCATGCTCTCTTGCCATAATTCACATAAAATAAGCACAAATAAACAAGGAGCTCTCTCAGTGCTGGTTTCACTTACTCACTTTTTGTCAACCATAAACTTCAGCTTCAGCCTCCAATCAGCCTCCAAAATATCAGTGGTGTTCTTTCTCCGTGGTGTGCTTAGTTAAAAAGTCCACTTGGTCAGGGAGCTTACAGTACAGCGCACATCTTCATGTATGGTTCTAAAAGGATGTGTAGCTGTCAAAAAGCCGTACTGAGAAAAGGAAATAGATGTAAAAGAATAAGAAATAAACAGAATCATGCAAAGAAGCTGCTGATGTTCTCAGACTGGACTGACCCCCCCGGAGTTCAGAACTCAACATGACTGAATGAATTTGAAACTACTTGGATCAAGAGAAGCAGAAAACGCAAACTGCTTCTAAGACTGAACTTTGATGATGTGGAAAACGGTCCCATCCTGAAAGGATGTCTCCTGGAAAGAACAGAAGCTGTAATAAAGTTAAAGGGTGAAGCAGTTTGACGTGTATTTGAGGCTTCTGTGTGATTTTCTGTTAAATGTGTGATTTCTGCTTTTTTCTGATGCTGAACAATTAGTAACTTTTTCTTATTGAATGGTGGTCTCTGACATTTGAACAGTACCATTCATGCCATTTTGAGATTTCTTTGTATCAACTACATGAAAATTAACATATAAAAAGTGTGTTAAAGTGGCATAAATGGATAGCTGAAATTCTATTCAATCTGTGTTTTAGGGATGAAGTTCCTCTTTGTGATGCTTCTGCTTTTCTCTGCCTTTTTGGAGTCTGAGTCAGGTATGTGCACTACTGCGTAAAAGGCTTTATGTATGTTTGTGGGTTCACATGCATGTGTGAGAGAGAGGTCCTAGAGTCTCTATTATTCCACCCATAGCATATTTAGAATGGATTCTCTTCAATTTAAGCTAATAAACATTTTATCTATGGTTACATGCATGTAAAATACAGGTAATGGAGACCAGGATTCATTTGCATATCTTCAGTTTTATAAATAATGAGATGGGAAAAATACAATTAATTTTTATCCTTTCCTGTAGCCTACAAACAAAAACTGATATGTGGATGTCTTTTCTAGATTATTAATGCACTACAAAAGAATCACATTATTAAGTTAAAATCATGATGTTCGGACCCATAGACCCACATTCAAGGCCTTCATCAGATGCTTTTACTATGCTGAAATGGTTTAGTGCTCATCAAATAATGTGGGAATAACGAGGAAGCAATATAAATGTTTTGTATATGTAATATATTTACATACATGTTAATGTTTTTTATCGCCATATTATATTATTGTACGTCATGTTTGCTCTTCATTGCAGAGAACTTTAAAGTAGTTGGTCCAGCTGCTCCTCTTGTTGCTGAAGCTGGTGAAGACCTCGTTCTGCCTTGTTCTGTCAAACCGAGCATCAGTGTTGTGGATATGAGAGTAGAGTGGTTTAGACTGCATCAGACAGACAGTGTAGTGCATGTCTATGATGGTTATGAAGACAGTAATGAATACCAGATGGAGTCTTACAGAGGAAGAACGGCTTTATTTAAAGAAGAGCTACAAAAAGGAAACACCTCATTAAAACTCTCAGCTTTGCAAATTTCTGATGAAGGAGCTTACAAGTGTTACATTGAATCCATGTCCTGGAGTGATGATGTGACTGTTTATGTTGAAGTTAAAGGTAAGAACATATTTTCAGTGTGACATCATTATGAATTGTTAATTCATAATAAAAGTATTAATTCATCTGTATATGAACTTTAAGCCAACAAGTGATGCCAGCACAGACTGTACCTTAATGACTTAAAGGAATGGTTTAGGAAAAAAATTACACAGTTTTCCTCACACTGATACTCCCTAAAGCCCAGGCTTATATACTGTAGCCTAATTGTCTTCTGATAGAACACAGGTGTAAACAGTCAGAACTCAGGAGGCCTGAGAGCGCTGATAGGAGTGCAAGCTGGAGTCCAAAGTCACATGATCTCCCAGTGTACACTGGGAGTTGGAGTCTGTGTCCTTCACACAAGGAGCCGAATGTGTGACACTACGCTTTATTCCTGACTGTGCAAAGTATAGTCCAAGTGACCAATGCCAAGCTCCATCACATTTTCTCAGCCTTTCTTTCCTCTAATCAGTACTTAGCAACTGTTACTATCCACTATTGCCTCAGACCTTCTGTTCTTCTTAAGTGTTTGAGTTGAAGCTCCAGCTGTGATCCACCCTCTCTCACTTACTGCTGGTGGCACTACTCTGCTGCACTCTTTGGTTTCCCTAAATGGCTTCTCTTTCATTTGAAAGGACAGAAAAGAAAATTCCAGTAAAGTTATAGATGGAGGGGGTCTGTGTGTTTGTTAATAAGTGGTTTGAGAGACTGTGTGAAATCCACATTTAGAGCTTGTATGTGCAAGTTTTAGACCCTTTCATCTTCCTCAAGATTTTAGGAGCATTTTATTGTGTATTGTTTACCTTCTGCAAGATGGAAGTGCTACATTTCATGATAGCTGACTGTCCATCTAAGCAACTGCAATGCTGCCTGGAAGCCCCAAGCTTTATTGTGGGTGATTTTAATCATTGTAATCTGTCTGGCTCTTCCTGAATATTATCAATATGTTGATGATTGTACTTGTGGCAGTAAAGTTTTTGATAAGTGTTAGGGGGATATTAAGGAAGCCTATAAGGCAAAAGTTAGCCCACCCTTGTCTAATTTGGATTACAATACGATTTGTCTTTTTCTGTCCTATAAGCCCATTCTTAAATGCTACACAGACTACATACATTTCTGTCATGGCAATGTGGTTATTTCTGTAATCCCAGTCATGATGACCCAACACTGCACATTTTTGTGTTTTGTTTCATCGAACACACTTAATTCAACTCATTAAGTTAATACTGTACACCTTCTTGTACAGTAGGGAAAATAAAATGTACAAAGGGTCATCAGTACAATCCTCTGCTGTGTTGTGTTGTTTTAACTCATCTCAGCTGATTTTGACTCAGTTATGTCTTTTTTGTGCCAAATATTGTGCCTGTGCTAAGCAGACACAGGCTTCTATATTGGGGGTGTTTCAGCATTTTGTTTATATCAGGGGTATCCCCAAAGGACAAGCCCGGGATGCAGGTTTTTAACTCAAAAAAAGCCGATTCCACTTGTTTAATAGTTGGTTTCAGTCTTCAAACTGCTGATCAAGGGACCTCCTGCGTTGTTGGAATGAAAACCTGTCACACTGGCCCTTTGTGGATAAGATCAGACACCCCAGGTTTATGTGAATGCAGATTTCTGGTTGATGTACATTTTCTTGCTGTTGCTTTTGTATGACTAGAGGTTGTATGTATTGGAGGGTGATGTCTGCTCTGCTGTGAGGAACAGGAAATAGCCTTATGTTATAATATTTGTTATGCTATAATATTTTAATATTTAATATTTTAATAATTGTTGGACATTGCTTCTTTAGTTTAGAGCTGGAGCAACAAGGCTAATATTGTTAACAAACAGTAGAATAATAATTAATAAACAATAATTATCAGAAAAAAAAGTCAACCATTACCACACTAACACACACACACACACACACACACACACATCTTCTAAGCTGCTTAGCCTTCAGGTAGCGGGGGTGCTGGAGCCTATCCCAGATGTTATTGGGCGGAAGGCAGGATATACCCTGGACAGGTCGCCAGTCCATCGCAGGGCAGACAGACATTCACTCACACCTAGGGGCAATTTAGCATGTCCAGTTGGCCGGATTGCAGGTCTTTGGACTGTGGGAGGAAACCGGAGGAAACCCATGGAGACATGGGGAGAACATGCAAACTCAATAATTCCCAGATCTTTTCTACTGATACATCCCTAGCACTTTTCTCAACCCACTCAAACCACACATAGTTCTTCATTAAGGTTGTGCAGACAGATTTGTGTGGTTTATGATAACATGGCGAATTCAACAGGTAGCCACAAGTGAAGTTTTGGGATGTGGTTTCAGTGTCTACTGAATTCAATTGTTTTTAGTAACATGTGACTTGTAGCTCTAGTGCTAAAGTAAAAAAAGTAACACTAAGACACCAAACAGGACGTGGGTGATAGGCTGCATCTGTGAGAAAATAATAAGTAGGAAACTGTGTAAATGTGATTTTTCACCAAACCATTCATTTAAGTGTAAAATGAAATTACTTCTATGTTACAAACATGTAATGTGAGACAATGTCAGAGTTATAAAGGTATTGGTATGGTGTCAAAATCTCAAAAAGTAAAAAGAAGTAGCTGATCACGTTCTACATGTCAGACTAGTGAATCTGCCATGTCTGAACCACTTTTAACAAACTCTGCATGTGTTGTTTTGATTAATGTGAGATACTGGAAGAAGAATTAGCATAGATGCAAGCAGTTCCGTGAAAATACTCAAAAAAACTAAATTAGCAGGAAATCAAAAACAAAAATCTCTTTGCCATTGAAAATACATCAAATTCTTTAAAGTTTAAATGAAAATGAATATAAAGCATGTTTTTTTCTCTTGTAGAAGTACAAATCTAAAATGTGTAGTAACAAATTAGTTAAGTATTCTCTTAATGTTACTACTAAGTAACCAGACTCAAAGGAAACTTAATTTTTGTTGCAGGTAGTCAGTGCTTAATTATGAAATTATCCTTAAAATATTACAAGTACATCTTGACATTTGATGTTCTACAAGTTGTAATATTTGATCTGTTTTGTGTTTCAGGAAAAGGTTTTCATGCTTGGAAGATTGCCATCATCTGCATTTCAGTTTTTGCCATTACATTAATTGCCTTTACAGGTTACATCTTGAAAGGTAATTTTTATGAATTACTTTTTTAAAATGAAGTTGTTCATATGTTTATTATGTGCATGTAAAAGAAAGATAATGATGGGCCAATAATTAGCAGTAAACATGTGTTAATATTTTCATGGCTCCTTGGTTCCTCTGTAAAGAGTGTTCAAGTTCAGATGGTCTTGAACTTAGCTGATATACTGAAAATAGCATTCTCTAAAAGACACCGAAAAGGTGCGTTTATTATTCAACATTATTCAAATGTGTTTGCAAATGAAAAAATGTGTTACATCAACACATTTCTTGTCAAAACAAGCAAACTAGAAAAAAGCTATTGTGTTGATATAACAACAATATATTGTGTTTCTGAGAATTTCAAAATTTCAAAAATGTGTAGCCTGCTTTCTAATTAATGCCTAAAGTATTTGCATTAAAGTTTGCTATGCCTCCACCTTGGCCACTTAGTTAGGGGGCTGTGTACATAATTGTAGCCTGTGGATGTTGCTTTATTTAGAGGACAGTATTCTTCAGGTTTTTAACCATGTTTCTGTGAGGCATAGAGCATCAGAATCATGGTGAGTAATAAGTTCATTAACAGCAGTATTTTTAGATGAAATGGACCTTATATTTAACAATCCTAGTTTTAGACCAAATGTGCTGCCATTGTGAATTGGTTGGACTGACATTGATTAGATTGGTAGAAGAAACTCTTCAAGGTTTTCTTATGTGGCATCTCAAGGCAGCTGGCAGATGGACGTTTTAGCGTGTCTGTCTGCTGCATGGCCTTGGCCCTGGTCAGTGACTGATTTCTCTGTACTACTGCAATGTTATGCATTTTAAGAACAGAAATGACTGCTTTCCTGGCATTCCCGATACTAGTGTGTTGTGAAGCACACATTACTGGACAGTGTTTACACTATATTCTAAGTGTGTGAGGACGATCTACAAATATTACAACATCATTATTTGAAAAATTCCCATCCCAGACATTGAACACATATCGCTTTTCACCAGCAATCAGACTCTTGATTGTAGTTTGAGTTAAACTGCATATTATGTAGCCACTGAAAACCAAGTGGCCCATAGCAGAAAGATGTTCAGGTTCAGTGTAGCATGCTTACATTAAATAAAGTTCATTAACAAGTCTAAGAGATGTAGAAGGTGTGTGAGAGCATTGAACACACATATGTCCAGAGAAGAGGGGCTCTGGGACCAGGCCTGAGAACATGCACTGCAGTCATGCTGCTGAAAGATATCTAAGACCATCTTTGGTACTGTAACAAAGGAGACAGATAGAATAAAGATAGTTTGTTAAAGAAATCATACCTGATACTTTGGCAGGGATTAAAACTGACACAGACACTAAGAGCACAGAAGGCATACATTAAGAAAACAACAGGGGAATACAAGTTATACAGTCACAGCCATCATAAAAGATTAGAATTAGAATAAGAATATAACTTTATTGTCCTGTTTTTTTATAAGAATACATTTAGAATACTTACAAATTTAAAATCTGTATACTTTCTTTAAAAACACCATCAATGTTTGTTTATTAAATATTAAAATCAACATATTGTGTTAAATGGTACGCAGCCTTGGTGCTGAAGTACAGCTGCTCTCTACATTTTAGTGTTCTCGTGCTGTCCTTGCACAGTTTGTTCCTCCTAAAGCCTGAGTAGACTGATATATCAATCTGATCAGCCAGTTATTAATCTCTGCGTTACTCAGTTCCTTTCACAGATGATGGAACTAAACAGTCTCCTCAATAGTGAACATGTTGTCTCAGCCTGCTCTAATTGTAATATTGCTGTCAACCGTCCTATCTTTGGTCAACCATAGCTCAGTAAAACACATAAGATGACACATTTTATCAACCATAAAGCGAATTCTCTTCATATTTGAGATGCAGTGAAACTTCATCCACTTTATTGTTTTAGCATTTGATAAAATGATGACTGGGAAAGGATGTTGGCTTCCATGCACCTTTAGCCAGTTTCTAATTCTTCCTTGGGCATATTGTCTCTTTGCTATTTACTGCTTGCTTATTCTTAAATGGTAGCCACAGGAGAAAATCACCATCTGTGGCCCCAGACTGTTTTTGTTTTTCCTTAAAGAAAGTCCAGGGAATAAGTGATAGTGAGGAGCTGCATAGCCAATTCTCCACATGACTTGGCATTTTTAGAGTTGCTGGTAGGGTGCTAAATAGAAGGGGTCCTGGGGGATCCAACATCCCCTAATTAACCTCATGGATCCCCTGAATGTCTCAAATTCAACATTCTAGGGGGTCCCTGAAAATTAAAATGCTATGCTGTCCCTTAGGGAAAAATGTAAATTCAGGAAAAGTTATTGTTCAGCTGCTTCACCCACCAACAGCAAGCTTGTCCTTAATATTCTTAACAAACCTGAGCTGCAGCACTGGTCTACCTCAGGGTGGCATTTTAGCAGATTGGTCCATTCAGTTGGTCCTTCATAATCTAGAAGGATCACTACACCTGGAATATCTCTAAAAAAACTTTATAATATGCTGCAGCATGTTTGCAAAACCGGCACAATTTCCCAAGAGTTTGTTACTCATTTTTCAAAAGAAGATGAAAGAGGAGATGTGTAAGATCTCAGTTAAAGTTTGGAAAAGACAATTTCCAGAAAAAGAATTGTTCATCCAAACCTTTCATTGCCATTGAAGCTAGCATCAGCACCAATATGGTGAGTGAGGTAGGAACCAGTCAACTTGGGACCTCCTGAATACCAGGGAGTATTTTGCACACTGGTTGCCGCAATCCCTTTGAGGTATCGAAATTAGTAAACATAAACATACCAGAACAGGAATTAAGTAAAACAATGAAACCATAAAATCACATAAGCTACAAAACCAACAATAAGACAATTAAAAATTGAAAATTAACATTAAAAACACTACTGACAGGGTCATGCAGCAAAGCTGTGCCACTGGAAGTAAGGACAAACATACAAATGTCACAAGACAGAGGTGAGCTCAAAGTTCACAAGATGGGAGGTGAGGGAAAAATCATGATGAGGGAAAAATCACAGACACTCATTTTTACATTTGTTGTAGTGACAGTTCCCAAATTCATCAGAAGCACATAGCAAATGAATATTGATGAATGAGTTTTTTAATAGAAGTAATTCTCTATACTGTACACTTCAAGATATACCTAGAAATGATATATTCAAACCGTTTCTGCCACTGGACGATGGTAGTGTCTAAAGGCTTTCCATCGTTTCTAATTTCAGATAAATCATCAAAAAAGCAACTTTCTCCTGCACAGTGCTCAGTCATAACCTACACACGTCTCCAGTCAGAGCATGTGAGGAAAGAGTTGGACCTGAAGAGATACAACACATCAGAGGAGGGATACAGGAGACTCATCCCAGCTATCTCACACTACAGAAAGGCAAAGTGAGTGTTTGATATAAATATTATAAAGCTAATATTAATACTGTGATATGACTTAATAATGTGTATAACATGTTAAAAAAGTGTGGGAAGTCTAAGGAAACAGGAAAAGAGAAGTCAAACTTATCATGGAGCTTCTATGGTCTGCTGTTAGATTTATGATTAACTCTTGACAAATTACTTAAAAACATTGCATACCTTAGACATTATGCTTTCATTAAGTAATAAATATTTTCTCTGTTGTGTTAAAATCAGAATCAGTATTCTAAAAACACTACCACATGAGGACAGTCCACTGGGACTATTCTTCCTGCTTTACTGTTCTGTCTCATAGATATAATAACTCATAGGTATCAAAAACTCATAGGTATAATTTCTTTTGCTTTTCATTGAACATTGACTTGCAGTTATGTAGTTTCTTTTCCAGCAGTGCTGGATAAGGCCAAAAGTCATAAATAAATAAATAAATAAATACATTCAATAAAATATTTAACTGATAAATTTCACTGAAAACACTAAAGTATGACTGAGCATGTGTAACTGGTAAAAAAACAGTGTTGAGGTTTAGTTTAGCATTATTTTACAATAAATGACAGAGAAGTGTAGCTCATCTTATATTGCATTAGAACAAGATAGATTATTTATTGAATATCATTGATGTCTTTACTGATGTTTTTAATACCATTGAGGGAAGCAATCGCATACTTATAAATCTGTGGTTGTTTATAATGAATGTTTTGTTCTTCTGGGAGCCTCAAGACAATTTTGTTGTTATGAGAAAATATATTCAGTTGTAACGTGTAAATTTCTATTTTGTATGTTCACCAGTTTAATTTTGATAGATCACCATTTACTTGATTTAAATGAAAGATACGTTATGTAATAGTAAAAGAAACAGCAGTAAACACTGTGTACTATATAACGGTTAACCTTGGTTAATTGAGAACAGTCATGAACATCTTCTGTGGATTAAGAAGCAGGAAACTATTCTGTGAGTTCCTGCTTTATAAGATTCTCTGCAGCCCAGGGAAGTCTTCAAGCAGATAATCACCATTAAGCAAGTAGGAGAAAATAAAGGAGGAACCAATGAAATGTGTCTCAAAGCCTCATCTGTCCAGTACAAGAAAGAAAAAATTACATGGAATGACACCATTTCATTTTATTGTTCAGAAAATTCCAAATAAAAACCACAGTTTATAAATCTTTATATATTTTACTTTCTTTTCTTCCCCAAATGTAGATTTGCTGGATGTAATCTCACAGCACAGTCCCTTGAAACTTTGAATACAGCTCTACAAACAGAAAACTCCTCCCTGAGAGAGCTGGACATCAGTAACAATGATCTGCATGATTCAGGAGTGGAGCTGCTGTCTGCTGCACTGAAGAGCTCACACTGTAAACTGGAGATACTCCGGTCAGAATGTTACATAAAATTTATAATAATTGTAAGGTTAATAATAATAATAATAAAGATGAGAAGAACATAGTTCTTTACCAGGACTATGAAAATATCCAACTAATGTAGTATTATGCACTTATTCTGCCTTTGCAGACTTGCTATGTGTAAACTCAGTCAACAGTCCTGTAACATCCTGCAGTCAGTTTTACAAACTGAAACCTCCTCACTGAGAGAACTGGACCTCAGTAATAATGACCTGCAGGATGCAGGAGTGGAGCTGCTGTCTGCTGGACTGAAGAGCTCACACTGTAAAGTGGAGAAACTCAGGTCAGTATTTCCATGATTATTATAATTATATCCTTGGTAAAGAAAAGAGGAAGTTAGTCTAAGAAAATAAAAACGCTTATCAATTTTTTGTGTTATAATTATTTGCATTCCTGCACATGTAACCTCCCTATAGGTAGCCTATAAAATTTGACAAGATTATATATTCTATAGATTATAGAATACAGAATAAGGAATCTGAGACCCTCCTCAGTAAAGAGTCTCAGATCTTCATGGTCCTAGATCCCTTTTTCTTCTCCTCTTCACAGCTTTTCAGTTGGGTTTGGTCAGATGACTGGGGTGGCCATGTCAAAAGCTCAATTCTGTGAAATATTTTTGTGTATATTTGAAGTAATGTTTTGTATGTTTTGTATAACTGTCTTGCTGGAAGGTCCAACCACAATTATTTGCAACTTTTTTTCATATATTCTTTCACTTCGTGGATTCACTGATATCATATGTCCTCACACTCTTCCCAGGGTTTTGGAGGGAAAAGCAGCCACAAAATATAGATATTTGACCTTTCTCAACAGAGGAAATGTTTTTAGTGTATTTTTAAGCCATTGCCCCATTATTAGCTAACTAGGCACTTTATAGTTCTATAATATCAGAATGTTGTCCATGTCTTTGATGATCTACCACCCAAAAATACCTGCTCAGTATAGTTCCTGTAGGGGTCTTGACCACTGATTCATGGGGTAATGGGCAGTTTACCAGTTATGCATGCATAAATAAATGAACTACAGTCTGTAACTGTAGAACATTTGTATTTGTTGTATTTGTTCTCCCTTTGCAGACTAGCTTTGTGTAATCTTGGGAAATATACATGTAACACTCTGGGATTAACACTGCAAGCAGAAACCTGGTCCCTAAAAGAGCTGGACCTCAGTAAGAATAATCTACAGGATTCAGGAATGGAGGACCTTTCCCAGGGACTGAAGAGTCCACTCTGTAAACTGGAGATATTCAGGTCAGAATCACAAAGGAGCTATTTTATTCCAGCATAACAGAAATATGCAACTCATGTTTATACAGTATTTTGTAAAATTAAGAAACCACTCTTTCATTTATTTGATTTCCAGGCTAAAGAGCCATAAAGTGCAACTTTTTCATTTTTCAGCATAAGCAGAAAATAACACAAAATTACAAAAAAAGCCTTCAACTCTAAATATTAAATTTGCCAGCGTTTAATTTGTCCAGTCTTTACTTTTGTTCAGCTTTTTCTAGATGAATTATTCCTTCGTTACAGTCTCCAACATTTAAGTTAAAGTTGTATACTCCAAACTAAATATTCCCAAAGGAGTCATTGACAATGTGTGCACCTTCAAAGAGACCAAAGGAAAAATCTATCACATATAAAGTTACTTTATCTATTTGTTTAATGATTTGTTGTTAAGTCCATTAAAAGCTTAGGTATTTTGAGTGGTCCTTTCAAGATGAAATAAACACTCAACAGTAACATATCGATGATGTAGTAGCAGTGTACTAGCAGTAGTAGACTTTTAATTATCTTAATAAATAAAATGTGTTTATAATTAGCTGTTTTTCACTTTATTTGGAATGTCCAACTTCATATTTGTAGACATTGAGGTGAAAGGTCACTGAACATGTAACAAGTATAATACAGACCCCTTGACCTCCTCAACAAGCTGTTATAGACACGTTGCTGACACCATTCTGTAACTGGATCTTAATGGGATTAGGTTTTGGTTAGAGTTAGGCTTAGGATCAGGGAAGGTTAAGAGTTAGGATTAAACTTTGGATTTAGGGTTAAAGTTAGGGTTAGGATTAGGGCTAGCATTAGGGTTAGGTTTTGGGTAATGTTGGGTAACGTTTGGATGTAACATCTTAACAATGCATCTACTAAATAAAAGTCAACAGTACATCTTCAGGATATTTATTTCACTGATGTGTTGTTGATGTGTTACTGATAATCTGTTGAAAGTTTTTAATCATCTACAAAGGACCTCTCAAAAAAAATGTTACCAAAGCTGAATGTTTTGCCAATTTGGGCTTGGCCCGTTTTTTTGCCCAAGAGTGTACATTTGCATCTTATATGATTTTTCAATAAAGGAGAAAAAAAATAATGAGGAAATAAAAATCTTCTTAATTGATAGCTTTTAGCACACTGACAAAGCAGAACAGCACTGCGAGAAGCAGGTGTTTTACTTTAGTTCTAGCATAATTTAACTTTTAACTGGCTAACTGTGTTTAACCAAAATAACCCTCTGTTTTAATTTCTTGTAAATCAAAACTGTCCATGCAACTGCTGTGGCTGAGTTTCAGATAAGTTACAGGATGTGCTACATTATACAATATAAATTCATTTTAGATTCATGTCCCATTCAGGCAAGTGAAGTGGCATAAAAGTTTAAACGTAGCCTAATGTCACAATGCAGAGTAGCAGATTCTTATTTCAGCAGCAGGGATTACCAACTGAGCACTTTCTGATCACATTTAGGTTTGTCATGAACAGAATTAGTGCACATAATTGGCCAGTGAGTTTGATAAAATGGCCAAGGAGCACAGCAATAGTGTAGGTGTACATAATAAACCAGCAACAAAGTATTTATGGATCTGTAAGTTAATTAATTATAATTATTTTAAACATGCACAATTGTGTATGTTTTTACATTGAAAGGGTTAACTCTGCTCTAACTCTGCTCTAAGCAGACTTTGCAGCAAGCATAGCTACTGTCCTTGGCAGTTTTGCACAAACAACTTGCTCCTCTTATCGGGACAACATTCTGTCCAGAACCATTTGTTCTCTTTCGTAGGTAAGATTATCGTACACAGAGCAGAAGCCCCCCTCCTTTGGGCAGTTCCGGTGGTCCGTGAGTGTCAACTTAGCATTTCATGACTGTTAGACAACTTATTTGGGTCCACCCTGTTTGCTTGTACGCAACAGGGCAGGACGTGTTTGTATAAAAGAAGGAGTGCCCTTCTTTCTTTGTGCAGAAGACTTAATAAACTCTTTGATTGATTAAGAGAGTCGTTCTGTCTTCCTGCACCGAGCGCGCTCACTGCACTGAGGCTTTCCACAGGACAGGTGATCCACTCTCTGGTTCCTCTTCATGAACGGACCAAAAACGGCCGGTCCTTTCATACATTTATGAAAGTGCTTATAGATTCCCATGTCTGGTAAATTATCTATAACTGAAAATCATTTCATCAGTTCTGCAAAGACGTTAACTATTCTGTCTTTTACTACCCTAAGTAATAGGAATATAAACTAGATTGGAGTTGTGCTCTCTTTCTCAGTCAAAGTATTTCTGAGTGATTCCATGTTTTCTGTCTGCACTGTGTTCTCAAATGTAGTTACTCTCTCTTGACAGATTAGACATGTGTGGTTTCACTCTGGAGTCTTGCAAATCTCTCATATCAGCCCTACAAACAAAAATCACCACCCTGACAGAGCTCAACCTTAGTAGCAATGAGCTGCAGGATTCAGCAATGGAGCTGCTCTCTGCTGGGCTCAAGACTGGAAAATGTAAACTGGAGATACTCAGGTCAGTGTTACTGTCATTTTACTCTGGAAGGATACTCATAAGATGAGTTAATATGTTAATATGACTTTATTTATAAATATTACCTGACATGTTTTAGTGAAATAATGAAAAAATGGTCAGAAAATGAACTATTGCTGCATGTTTGTCAAGAGTACAGAGATGTTTCATCTTAAGAAAAATACAGTTAGATGGTGGTGTTGATCACATGAATTGTTTATTCAAGGCTTTAATTTAAAGCAGATCAATCACAAATTGAGAAATACTAAATTTCCAGGTAAAGAGACATGTATAGTTTAATCACATTTATGCAAAAGTATCAGAGCTGTTAAAGAGTGACGACGCCGACATGTCAGTCAAGCGAACCGAAACTAAATACCGGACGTTTGTGATTTTCCGCCCGAACATTTTTTAAGTCTCAAAAATAATATACGTTAATTAAATTAATTATTTTCAAAAGCTGAGCCGCATCAGAGGGATCAAAGCCGCGGGTTGCCGACCCCTGGCCAAGTGATCTGACCATAGGATCTGACACTTCTCTTGATCTGACATGCGCAGGTTTCACTGTAACCAACACCAAGGCCGAGCCTACTAGCCATTAAGCCAGTCAGAAACAGGGGGGGCGGGACTTGCTTTGACCAAACAAATTGATAGATTCAGTAGGAAATCCCGGGAAATACACGTGCAAAGTTTTTTAAACTCAGCCATGGAACACAACTATATTAAGCCTATATTAAGCCTATATTAAGGGGAAAATGGAACTGAATAGTAATTTTAGGGCTGTAGTATTATTTATGAGTTTGTTGCACTGTAACTGTTTCAAAATATTTAAAATAAATGGTGCATAGTTTGCTATTATATTTTTAAAAGAAATGAATGTGTCCTTGTTTAGGTCATTTAGTCAATGGTTAGGCTACTAATCAATTCCTAGTTTACTTTGGAGTATTGGAGTATTGTTATTGCCACCTGCTGACCGTTCTTGGTATGGCTGTAGTATCTGTAGTCTCCTATGCTATAGAAGCAATAAGGTATGTGACTAGTTAAAACAGGTAGGATTCCTGAACAGGCCTGCTAGTCCAAAGAGTTCTGGTAATCTGCACAAGCTTCTGAAATATAGGCTTATATTGGGTTTGTTTATCTCATGTCTGAATGTTGTTCATGTATTTCAACAAAATTCAACACAATCTATCATTGAAGGGACTAATTCAAAAGCAGAAATTCTGACAGTAATGAAGATCAGGGTTATACATAGACGTATATCTGCGCCCAGGGGCCAACAAGTTATGTCTTAAGTGTGTCGCATACATAGCACCCCCACCCTGCTCACCTCCCGAGCAGAGAAAAAAAGTTCAGGCTCAGGAATTTTTCCCACTATCACCCCTGGTAAAGTCACAGAACTCGTTAATTAACTGTCATTGAAAATTGTCTACTGACAGTTCCAGAGTGTAATGGGCATCATGAAGTAGCTAAGGATCTAAAAATAAAACAGATGCCTACACATTTGGGGAATGCTATAACATGGTAGACTCCCACGGTCTGAAATGCCATTAAGAAAAGGGAAAACTGGAACTCAAGTCTGGAAGAGTTATCAGAAAGACATCTTACCTGAAGCCTTATTATTACATTCTAATGTATGCAAGACAACATTTAAATAAACCAGACACTTTTACTTACTACAGCAATAAGATGCAATTTTAAGATGCTTTCACACCGAACACTGAATGAATAAAAATTCACCACTGACGCAGGTTTTCGTCAGTTGGAGCTCAATGAAGAGCACAAACACAAAGCCCACTGCAGCAGACACGCAGGGTCACTTTTAAAAATTTTGTGCAATGCACTTCAGCCAATACTTTCACTGTGGCCAATAGGAGATCAGCAGGTGTGTCTGGTGGTCCCTCTCAACACCTGGAAGGGTAGATTTATCAGAGAACACTGCCCACTTTGCGAGCGCTGTGCACACCATGAGTGCTGTGAAGGGGTTCTGAGTTCTAATGGAGTTGTGGTGCAGTTGGTTCTCTTCCTTGTTCACTTTAACAGAACTCAGTTCAGTTCTTTTAAAATGAACTTTATGTGAAAATACTGACACTTAATTTCATGCACTGAAGCTAATTCATCATTTATACTTGAATTTCTGCTTGATTCCATTCATACAAAAGTTTTATCAGACACAGAGGTGTTTGTATGTCACTAAATCAGCATTTTTACACAAAGTTTTTACACAACTTTGATGAATGAGGGCCATAATATGTACACATTTGAAGTGTATATATGTACTGGAAATATATTATCTATATATTTTCACATATAGCACACCACATAGGCATCATAACCAAGGAGAAGGTTCTGGAGGTTATTGAAGATGTTTAAGGCAAAATAAAACATCTCTGGACTAATTTCTTTTTCTATAACTTAATATATCAATCCTACTAAACTAAAATGTGCAAGAGAATTTGTCAGGGTGTATCCAAGATTGATTCAAATACCTTTTATTGTTATAATTAAGTGTCCTCGTTTGAGCGTGTTGTAAAATCTGTGCTTGTTCTTTCTTTATAGACTAGCTCTGTGTAATCTTGGAGGAAAGGAAACGTTTGAAAATATTGGATCACTTTTAAAACAGGATAACTCCTCCCTCAAAGAGCTGGATCTCAGTAATAATGACCTGCAAGATTCAGGAATGAAGCTGTTATCTGATGGATTGAACAGTTCCCACTGTAAACTGGAAATACTCAGGTCAGTGTTTCTGTCAGTTCATTCCTGAATTATAAAGACTTAGCAGCGTTATTCAGTATGTTTTTTTATATAAAAAAGATGACATTTCAACTGAATTTTACTGTGAATAGCAAATTGGTCACATAGTACAGATAAGTAACAGTTATTTACTGCTAGAGTAGAAAGAAACTGAATTCTAGAAGAAGACTTGAATCAAGACTTGGACAGGATTAATTTAACCTATTATTCATGTCTGTGTTGAAGAGTGCTGTAGTGGAGGTTGCTACACAGATATCTTATATTGAATTACAAATCTGCTCTCAGATGATTTTGAATTTTATTTCATTTGTAATTACAAAGCAATAGGCCCAACAACAGTTATACGTACCAGGAGACTACACTAGTACAGATTTATATATGTTTAATTTGGTCCGTTTATGAACAAATACTGGTGTCTCTTTAAATGTTTTTATTCTAAACAACTTTGTGAATCTTTGACATTCATTATTAAAATCTGATGATCTACATTCATTCAGAGATACAAGATTAACATTTCAGACCAAATCAAACACTATATTTTATTTATATTTAAAATGAAAAACAATACCAACATAAGCACTTAGGTTCTGAAACTGGCTTACTTTGCTGCAGATCATTGCTGGAAGACAAGATGGCGCCGTGATAGGCAGCCACAGTGTTTTGATGTGTCATGTGTTTGTGTGTTTTGCTTGCTAATTTGCACATGGAGTCACAGTTTGGCTAATTTTCAACTGGTATGAACATCTGTACATTTGGGGCTTAACTCCACAAATGAAATTTTAAAATTAATTTTATATTTCCCCACGACCTTGAGGGAGAAGCGGCTTAGAAAATGTGTATGTGTGTGTATTATACTTGCGGAGATTCTTCAGAGTTACTCATTGGGAGATCACCAGCCATCCTCCTGCAGCAAAGAGAAGGAGAAGGAGAGCAGGAGATATGCAAGATACATGACAACACACTCACGTGACTTCAGAGACATGGCTTTCGAACTCGTGGTTCCAAACATATTTCTCTCCAACATGCACTTATTTAACAACAAAATGGGCAAATTGACTGCTGGTAAAAATAACAAGGGACCTTTCAACATTTGCTTCAGCGAGAGGTGGTTGAATGAAATTACTCTTGACATCGTAGTGGAGCTGCCCACCTTTTCACTGTACAGAGTGGACCACAACCCAGTTACAAAACCAAAGGTGGAGGACTATGTTTTTGCATTAACCACAGGTGGTGGTTTTCTGGCCAGAACATACTCTCCTGAACTGGAAGCTCTTACTCTCAGTTGCAAGCCATTCTACACAACTTATGAACTCTATAATTCTGGTTTACTCTTTATTTCTGGGTTTATACCCCACCATACCCGCTAAATTATGCACTCAACAAAGCAATCAAAATTGCCAAACAAATAAACTCCAGCAAATTTCAGACACCTCACTCCCACTTGCTCTGACCTCCACAACAACTGTGACCCTTCCCCACCACTTCCCACCACCATCACTGAACACCAGGTCAGTTGTGTTCTCAGGAAGTAGATCAGGAAAGCTGCTTGCCCTGGTGGTGTCTCACCTACAACACTTAGTCACAGATTTTTGTGACCATATTTTGGTCCCTCTCTACCTCACCGCTGGTGCTCCCCCTTATAATCTCTCTCAATGACTGTATTTTTAACACTAACTCTATAAAACATATTAAGTTTGCAGAATACACCAGCATGATTGGTTTCATCTCCAACGACCCATTAATTGGGAGAAAGTAACATGGCTGGGTGCAGAGCTAACAACTGGAGCTAAGTCCAAAAAAGGGGAGTGACCACTGATTTCAGAACGAAACCTACTCACTCCCTACATCAGAAATACCAGAAATACAAGGCTCCACAGTTAGCAAACCATAATCTTACAGGTTTCTGGGCATTACCATTCAGCAGGCTCTTAAATGGGAAATACACAGAATTGCAGTTATGAAGAAGGCCCAGCAGTGCAGTTTCCTGGGACAGCTCAAGAAATCTGGACCACCTCAAGTAAAGCTCCACACCCTTAAAGACATTTACTCATCTAGGATGAGGAAGAGGGCAGGAAAATCTTGTTAATCAGGTTCTGAGGGTTAATAAAAACGACTTGTTTTGGCAGGAAAAAAAAAGGTGCAAAAAGTTTGAAAAGAATGTAAATGTCAAAAAAAACACCCTTGTTTGTCACATGACTAAAACAACTGGATGCTGTTCTTTATATTGAGATCTTCTATTCTTGCCAGAGAATGTCCTTGAGTATGCTTTTATATTTTTTTTAATTGTGTGCGACTATGTGTTTTAGTATTTTTTGTTAAGTTCTGTTTGACACCAAAGTGAATTCATTCATTCATTCATTCATTCATTCATTTTCCACGGCGCTTCTCCCTCAGGGTCGCGGGTCATCTCTCTCAGTCTTTTGTTTTTTTATTCTTTTTTCTCTCTGCAGATTATCTGGTTGTATGATTACAGTGGAAGGTTGTTCCTCTCTGGCTTCAGCTTTGCGTTCAAACTCCTCACACCTGAAGGAACTGGATCTGACCTACAATCACCCAGGAGAGTCAGGAGTGAAGCTGCTCTCTGCTAGACGAGAGGATCCACTATGCTTACTGAGCAAACTCGGGTATGAATAATTGTGTTTAGTAGTGTGTGTGTGTGTGTGTGTGTGTGTGTGTGTGTGTGCGCGGTGGAATCAAAATGATTGAACTATGAAGGAAGTATTTATCTGCTTGTTTTCTATTTCTGACAAAGTTCTGCAACATATTGATCCTAGTCTATGTGGGCTATATTGTCTGTAAATGCAGGTCATTCTTCTAGACTGCAGCTGACTCTCCTAGACTGCTCTTATTCACCTAGACCACTGTTAATCTCTTTGACCGTTCTAGACTGCTTATGCGCCTAGCATGGTCTTCCTCTCCTTCAATGCAGCTTACTCTGTTACTGCTCTCTCACTCCTAGATTGTGCTCACTCTCTGCTCTCACTCTCCTAATCTACAGTAACTCTTCCAGACTGGTCTAACTCTCCTAGACTGCTGTCACTCTCCTAGACTGTGCTCACTCTCTGCTCTCACTCTCCTAATCTACAGTAACTCTTCCAGAGTGGTCTAACTCTCCTAGACTGCTGTCACTCTCCTAGACTGTGCTCACTCTCTGCTCTCACTCTCCTAATCTACAGTAACTCTTCCAGACTGGTCTAACTCTCCTAGACTGCTGTCACTCTCCTAGATTGCGCTCACTCTCTGCTCTTACTCTCCTAATCTACAGCAACTCTTCCAGACTGGTCTAACACTCCTAGACTGCTGTCACTCTCCTAGACTGTGCTCACTCTCTGCTCTCACTCTCCTAATCTACAGTAACTCTTCCAGAGTGGTCTAACTCTCCTAGACTGCTGTCACTCTCCTAGACTGTGCTCACTCTCTGCTCTTACTCTCCTAATCTACAGCAACTCTTCCAGACTGGTCTAACACTCCTAGACTGCTGTCACTCTCCTAGACTGTGCTCACTCTCTGCTCTCACTCTCCTAATCTACAGTGACTCTTCCAGACTGGTCTAACTCTCCTAGACTGCTGTCACTCTCCTAGACTGTGCTCACTCTCTGCTCTCACTCTCCTAATCTACAGCAACTCTTCCAGAGTGGTCTAACTCTCCTAGACTGCTGTCACTCTCCTAGACTGTGCTCACTCTCTGCTCTCACTCTCCTAATCTACAGTAACTCTTCCAGAGTGGTCTAACTCTCCTAGACTGCTGTCACTCTCCTAGACTGTGCTCACTCTCTGCTCTCACTCTCCTAATCTACACTAACTCTTCCAGAGTGGTCTAACTCTCCTAGACTGCTGTCACTCTCCTAGACTGTGCTCACTCTCTGCTCTCACTCTCCTAATCTACAGTAACTCTTCCAGACTGGTCTAACTCTCCTAGACTGCTGTCACTCTCCTAGATTGCGCTCACTCTCTGCTCTCACTCTCCTAATCTACAGTAACTCTTCCAGACTGGTCTAACTCTCCTAGACTGCTGTCACTCTCCTAGACTGTGCTCACTCTCTGCTCTCACTCTCCTAATCTACAGTAACTCTTCCAGACTGGTCTAACTCTCCTAGACTGCTGTCACTCTCCTAGATTGTGCTCACTCTCTGCTCTCACTCTCCTAATCTACAGTAACTCTTCCAGACTGGTCTAACTCTCCTAGACTGCTGTCACTCTCCTAGATTGCGCTCACTCTCTGCTCTCACTCTCCTAATCTACAGTAACTCTTCCAGACTGGTCTAACTCTCCTAGACTGCTGTCACTCTCCTAGACTGTGCTCACTCTCTGCTCTCACTCTCCTAATCTACAGTAACTCTTCCAGACTGGTCTAACTCTCCTAGACTGCTGTCACTCTCCTAGACTGTGCTCACTCTCTGCTCTCACTCTCCTAATCTACAGTAACTCTTCCAGACTGGTCTAACTCTCCTAGACTGTGCTCACTCTCTGCTCTCACTCTCCTAATCAACAGTAACTCTTCCAGACTGGTCTAACTCTCCTAGACTGCTGTCACTCTCCTAGACTGTGCTCACTCTCTGCTCTCACTCTCCTAATCTACAGTAACTCTTCCAGACTGGTCTAACTCTCCTAGACTGCTGTCACTCTCCTAGACTGTGCTCACTCTCTGCTCTCACTCTCCTAATCAACAGTAACTCTTCCAGAGTGCAGCAGCTCGCAGTGCAGAAACAACTTAAGTATTTGTAAAGAGTCTAAAGTGCTAAAATCCTTGTGTATTGGCGCAGTTCAGTTGTTTGGTGTGGACCTGAATGAGTGCAGTGTTTGTATATCAAAACTGAACTAAAGATGAAGTTGGACAGCACCTTCCAGCTGAAATGGAGATTCTGATTGGCTCTGCCACACAGTTTTACTCTACCTGCTCATGCAGATTAGAGCTTCACGCAGTTTAGGGAAAGTGGAGGTTTTTATGTGCATCCTGAACTCTAAAAGTAGTGGGGCATCACTGCAGTACTTTGAAAAGTGGTGGGTCAAATGCCCGCTTGTGGTTGCATTTGTCAAATGCCCACCAGTTGGCTGCTAAGTAAGTGTGTGTGTGTGTGTGTGTGTGTGTGTGTGTGTGTGTGTGTGTGTGTGTGTGTGTGTGTGTGTGTGTGAGTGGGTGATGTATGTAGGGTGGGTGGTGTCTATGGAATCTGCAAAGTGTGTGTTGGGCAGGTTTGGGATAGCTACTGAAAAATTTGTAGTTAGCTACTTTGTAGCTTCTTTCCCAAACTTTGTAGCAGCTACAATTTAGCTACTTTTCCAGAAAGAGTAGAGGCTACTTTTTAGCTCCTTTCAAATCATGATTGTCAGAATGTTTGTGAATCTTCACCCGACACACCAAACAGGCCCAACTGTGAACAAGACACTGCATTTAATCCTGTGCTGGAAAGAAACGTACAATTGAAAAGCTGCAAATACACAAAAAGATCACCAAAGGTGTGATATTCAACAAAATAATAGACTGAGTAAAAACCTGGAATGATAGACTAAGTAAAGTCAATCATTCCAGGATTTTCCTAACAAAAATCAACCAAAATAACAGAATATAAACGAGTTTTTTTCCAATTTAAACAATTCAGCAAGATGTGTACAGACATGACATTCAGAGTCTTTGTAAAACTTCAGCAACACTTTAGTCCCATAATTCCCATCAATGACACTGGCTCTGCGCAGTACTGTTAGCAATAGTCTATTACAAACCTGTGTTTTTTATGCTTTAGCTAAGCCAGGGGTCGGCAACATGCGGCTCTTTTACTGCCCAGTTGTGGCTCCACAACAGCACTAGATTTTTTAGGTAAAATAACATAATTGTCCTTTGCAGTAAAATAAAGCTCTGCTGATCGTTATAACACAAGTTTAACAGTAAATGGTCTTGTTGCAAGGATGAACGGTGGTGGAGTGGACAGAGAGATGTAGTGAAGCTTCTTTCCCATTTTATTTATTTATTTTTTCTAAAACTTTTCATCAAACAGAGAAAATACTGTGCAACAGGCTTCAAGTTTGCCAGGCTAAGTCAAATGAATGACCCTGAACACAACTACTTTAAACAGCCAAGACACAGTACCTTCTCCCAAAGCATCTACACCAAAAAAGAACCCTCTGCTCTGGAGCCTCTACTGGGCTTCTATACCCGTAGCCCCTCCCCACAGATGAGCCCAATTGCACAAGTAAATCAATCAACTAAATAACAACATTCTAAATGAAAAATAACAACAGAAAAGAATAAACACAAAATACATAAACACCCAAAATAATTTTCACTAAACAAAAATGCCCACTACACATTATCAAATACATTTTCCCCAAACTCAGTAAAACACCCCCGCTAAAATAGTCTGCGCCGCCCGGAGCGCACTGACTCCCCCACAATAATTGTAGACTGGACCAGTCCCTCGGTTTCGTCCGAGGAAAAGAAAGCGTTTGGCATGCTGGCAAACCCACCGAACCCGTGGTATTTGTGGAGATCACTACAACCATTAAACTAAAAAAAACCGGACATGTGTAAGTGTGGTTATTACTGTCACCGGTACAATGTTTTAAACAGATGGATGGATATTTAGGACTGTGGCGCGTGTTGAAAATGCGAGTGGTGAAGTGAAAACAAACAAATGCTGCGAAGTGGCGGGAGGCCTCCCTGCCCACTGTAACAAATGCGAATGAGATGCTATGGCGAAGGGTGAAATATGAAATGCTTAAACCGGGTAAACCAAGACAGCAAACGGGATTAAAAATGCAGTGCTACTCTCGCAGTAGGTCAGCTGGAGTTTTAAAAATGCCGGCAGATAGCTGCCTCTGCGCCTGTGCGCTTGTGTGAATGACTGGGTGTATGAGTGTGTGTGTGTGTGTGTGATTGGCCTAAGCGTCACGGCTGCTCCGTGACAGGTCCTAAACACTGGAGTTAATGTACAACTGCTAATTCACCCTTTAAGATCAGCACAGACTGCTGGTCACACAGCGGCAGACAGAGTTTTAGGACGAACATCTGACGAATGGGCTGACTTGCATTCATAATCACTCGAGCTGGTTTCCTGATACATTTAATCTGAAACAAGTCGCTTCTTTTTCATCAGCTTCTTGTTCAAATTGTCCTGTTCCACCTTAAATGGTGCAACAGTACATTCAGGTACCTCAGGCACTATTTAAGGTGGAATGGGACAATTTGAATAAGACGCTGGCGAATGAGAAGCGACTTCAGCATCATAAAAAGTTGAACATTGAGAGATATTTTACAGGAAACTGTTCAACTTTATTGAACGTTTTCTGCTGGAGATGTGAGAAAAGCAGCCATAGCTGCTAAAGCCTAAAGCAGAGCAAAGTAAGTCTGCATTTAGTGTTTAGCCTGTACTAGTACATCAACACACACTGAGACTTATAGCCAAGATGGAAAAATGGACATAAAACTCTCAAGGTGGCTCTCAAGGTGTTTGCTTTTTGTTGATGGACAAAAGGGCTTTTTTTAACATTTCGGTTACCGACCCCTGAGCTAAGCCTGCTAGTAAGGGGTGATCAGCGTGTGACCATTTGCTCGAACTGTCCGGGGCTCACTCAGGGTTCAGTGGTTCAGATTTTGCATGGATTGACTGAAGTCTGTAGCGAAATACAGCTACTAGCTACTTTTCATAAAATGTAGCAGCTACAGCTACTAGCTACAAAAAAATTGTAGTTATCTACAAAACGTAGTGCACTACTTAGCTACTCCCCCATCCGTGGGGTTGGGTGTGGTGTGTGTGGAATTTGTGTAGAGTGTGTGATGTTTGTTTAGAGAGTATATTATGTGTCTTGTATGGTACATCTTTAAATCTGCGTTCATGATCTAAGAGGATGATGATGTAAGAGTGTTTTGGTGGTTGTTTAAGTTGGGTGCACAAACTTTTGCACCCTCTTTATTCCTATCAATAAACTGTATACAAGCAGATCATTCCCAATCAGACTGAACATTCCTGAGTTGGAAAGGCGTCGATATCTTGAAAACTGTGATGTGATTTGGGGACAAAACAGTATGAGGAAGAAGAAAAGTTCACCTCCAAATAGCAGCAGTGTTGTTCATCATCACTAATAAACCTGTTATCATTCATACAGCCTCACTGTTGTTTATATTCCAAAGTAGAACAGTTCTCACTGCATGACTGATCAGATATTCACTGTAATCTTTTACTCTAATACATTTACAGATCTGTGCGTTTGGTTATTTTAGGCCTTGTACAGTTTTTAGTCTGTATCTGGTCTTTCACACTTCCACTCATGTACTAGAAAGCTACTAGATGTACTAGACCCTTTCAACATGGTCATTGACTCAAACCTCAAATTTGTTCTGTATAAAATTATATGAATATGTTTGTATGGTTTATTCAATGAAACATTTTTATCTGTTCAAAAATAACAAAAATATTAATATACTATTAATATACTATTCTTATATAATAGAAAATATAATGTTCTTATCTGACCCCTCATAGGTAAACAGAACCCCTCGGTCACAGCCTAGTTAACTCTCTCACCAACACAACTTAGAATGATCCACAAAACACACCAAAAACAATAAATCAATAACTGGCTGAATGAAACTTCATCAGTTCATAAACTAGATTACAGATTACTGACCAGATTAGAATAAAGATCCCAAAGAAAGAAAGACCTTAATAATGTAGAGACTCAGAGATCATAATGTAGAAAAATGGCTCCATGAGAAACACTGGAGTCCAGAGTAGATCGACTCTGTAATCAGAGCAGCTCAGAACAGAAACACACACCACTTTCTCGCCTCATGCAGCAAAAATAAAGATCCCAGAGAAGATTATTAAAGTTTCAACTATATTTAAATGGGTATATTAATATAATAATGTGTGTGTGTGTGTGTGTGTGTGTGTCCAGATTGGAACATAGAGGTGAAAACAGAATCAGAGCAGGACTGAAGAAATGTAAGTACATACACACACACACACACACACACACACACACACACACACACACACACACACACATACTCGCACGCACACACACTTGTTTCTGTGAAAATCGTGACATAATCCTACAACACTGGATCTCCTTTCTGAGAGATCTAGAGATGAAAACAGGTCTGTGTTACAGAAAGTTCATATATTAAGTTCATCAGCTGATATTTTATTTTCTACCGTCTTTAAGACGTCTGAACTTTCACAGTCCAGTCAGGACATTTTCCAGTTTAAATATCAGGGGATAAAAACACACGATGCTCCTGTTCAGACCACACGGTAAGGACATGATAAACTGACCACACACACCGTTCTGACCGTTAAATAAAGGACAGGAACAGAAAAACTCCAGTACTTAAATAATAATCAGGTGTATGAATGATGCGCCGTGACGCTGCGTAACAAGGCGTTATAGAGAGTGAATAAGGAATTTATCAGGTCTCTGAAAGTTTCACTTTAATCAGTGACTTCCTCTGATGTTCAGATATTCTTAATCAGATTCATTTTAAATTAATTACCTTTCTTTATAAAGACACTCATGATCCCTTAGATCAAAGGATCAGCTCTGACCCCTTTTCTGTTCACAGACTTGAGGTTTTAAAATGTGAAACATCAGTGAGGAGTTGGCTGGTATGTTTATCCAGTAGTTTACACCATAAAATCATTATGTTACACATGGAACAACATAATAAACGGTGAACAGTGAAACGGGACCACCATAGATTAATCAGTCATTATAGATGATTATTCATAGATTGATCACCATAATCGATCATTCTCAGCACAGCCGTGACACTGAAGTGGTTGTGTGTTGCTGAATGTGTGTAAAGGCTGGACGATACAATGATAGAATGATAGAGCGATAAATTACATCACGATGTGGTTTTCAATCAGTGCTTCCAGAACATTGAACAAGTGCATGTATTAGGAATCTGTATTCTGACTAATTTGATATGGGAGTAACAGTTAATAAACACACTGTTAACCACAGAGAAGGAAATCACAATAATAATAAAATCAAAATAATAAACAGACATCAACTGAAATTAATGTATGATTACTCATTAGGTGACAGCGCTGGACTGTATGATTACTCATTAGGTGACAGCGCTGGACTGTATGATTACTCATTAGGTGACAGCGCTGGAATGTATGATTACTCATTAGGTGACAGCGCTGGACTGTATGATTACTCATTAGATGACAGCGCTGGAATGTATGATTACTCATTAGGTGACAGCGCTGGACTGTATGATTACTTATTAGGTGACAGCGCTGGGCTGTATGATTACTCATTAGGTGACAGCGCTGGAATGTATGATTACTCATTAGGTGACAGCGCTGGACTGTATGATTACTTATTAGGTGACAGCGCTGGACTGTATGATTACTTATTAGGTGACAACGCTGGACTGTATGATTACTCATTAGGTGACAGCGCTGGAATGTATGATTACTCATTAGGTGACAGCGCTGGACTGTATGATTACTTATTAGGTAACAGCACTGGACTGTATGATTACTTATTAGGTGACAGTGCTGGACTGTATGATTACTTATTAGGTAACAGCACTGGACTGTATGATTACTTATTAGGTGACAGCGCTGGACTGTATGATTACTTAGTAGCTGACAGCGCTGGACTGTATGATTACTTAGTAGCTGACAGTGCTGGACTGTATGCTTACTCATTAGCTGACAGCGATGGATTGTATGATTACTCATTAGGTGACAGCGCTGGACTGTATGATTACTTATTAGGTGACAGCGCTGGACTGTATGATTACTTATTAGCTGACAGCGCTGGACTGTATGATTACTTATTAGCTGACAGCGCTGGACTATATGATTACTCATTAGGTGACAGCGCTGGACTGTATGATTACTTATTAGGTAACAACGCTGGACTGTATGATTACTTATTACGTGACAGCGATGGACTGTATGATTACTTATTACGTGACAGCGATGGACTGTATGATTACTTAGTAGCTGACAGCGCTGGACTGTATGATTACTTATTAGCTGACAGCGCTGGACTGTATGATTACTTAGTAGCTGACAGCGCTGGACTGTATGATTACTTAGTAGCTGACAGCGATGGACTGTATGATTACTCATTAGGTGACAGCGCTGGACTGTATGATTACTTATTAGGTGACAGCGCTGGACTGTATGATTACTTATTAGCTGACAGCGCTGGACTGTATGATTACTTATTAGGTGACAGCGCTGGACTGTATGCTTACTTATTAGCTGACAGCGCTGGACTATATGATTACTCATTAGGTGACAGCACTGGACTGTATGATTACTTATTAGGTAACAACGCTGGACTGTATGATTACTTATTACGTGACAGCGATGGACTGTATGATTACTTAGTAGCTGACAGCGCTGGACTGTATGATTACTTAGTAGCTGACAGCGCTGGACTGTATGATTACTTAGTAGCTGACAGTGCTGGACTGTATGATTACTTATTAGCTGACAGCGCTGGACTGTATGCTTACTTATTAGGTGACCGCGCTGGACTGTATAATTACTTATTAGCTGACAGCGCTGGACTGTATGCTTACTTATTAGGTGACAGCGCTGGACTGTATGATTACTTATTACGTGACAGCGATGGACTGTATGATTACTTAGTAGCTGACAGCGCTGGACTGTATGATTACTTATTAGCTGACAGCGCTGGACTGTATGCTTACTTATTAGGTGACAGCGCTGGACTGTATGATTACTTATTACGTGACAGCGCTGGACTGTATGATTACTTATTAGCTGACAGCGCTGGACTGTATGATTACTCATTAGCTGACAGCGCTGGACTGTATGATTACTTAGTAGCTGACAGCGCTGGACTGTATGATTACTTATTACGTGACAGCGATGGACTGTATGATTACTTAGTAGCTGACAGCGCTGGACTGTATGATTACTTATTAGCTGACAGCAATGGATTGTATGATTACTCATTAGGTGACAGCGCTGGACTCTATGATTACTTATTAGCTGACAGCGCTGGACTGTATGCTTACTTATTAGCTGACAGCGCTGGACTGTATGATTACTCATTAGCTGACAGCGATGGACTGTATAATTACTCATTAGGTGACAGCGCTGGACTGTATGATTACTTATTAGGTAACAACGCTGGACAGTATGATTACTTATTACGTGACAGGGATGGACTGTATGATTACTTAGTAGCTGACAGCGCTGGACTGTATGATTACTTATTAGCTGACAGCAATGGATTGTATGATTACTCATTAGGTGACAGCGCTGGACTCTATGATTACTTATTAGGTGACAGCGCTGGACTGTATGATTACTTATTACGTGACAGCGCTGGACTGTATGATTACTTAGTAGCTGACAGCGCTGGACTGTATGATTACTCATTAGCTGACAGCGCTGGACAGTATGATTACTTAGTAGCTGACAGCGCTGAACTGTATGATTACTTATTACGTGACAGCGATGGACTGTAGGATTACTTAGTAGCTGACAGCGCTGGACTGTATGATTACTTATTAGCTGACAGCAATGGATTGTATGATTACTCATTAGGTGACAGCGCTGGACTCTATGATTACTTATTAGCTGACAGCGCTGGACTGTATGCTTACTTATTAGCTGACAGCGCTGGACTGTATGATTACTCATTAGCTGACAGCGATGGACTGTATGATTACTCATTAGGTGACAGCGCTGGACTGTATGATTACTTATTAGGTAACAACGCTGGACAGTATGATTACTTATTACGTGACAGCGATGGACTGTATGATTACTTATTAGCTGACAGCAATGGATTGTATGATTACTCATTAGGTGACAGCGCTGGACTCTATGATTACTTATTAGGTGACAGCCCTGGAGTGTATAATTACTTATTAGCTGACAGCGCTGGACTGTATGATTACTCATTAGCTGACAGCGATGGACTGTATGATTACTCATTAGGTGACAGCGCTGGACTGTATGATTACTTATTAGGTAACAACGCTGGACTGTATGATTACTTATTACGTGACAGCGATGGACTGTATGATTACTGAGTAGCTGACAGCGCTGGACTGTATGATTACTTAGTAGCTGACAGCGCTGGACTGTATGATTACTTAGTAGCTGACAGTGCTGGACTGTATGATTACTTATTAGCTGACAGCGCTGGACTGTATGCTTACTTATTAGGTGACAGCGCTGGACTGTATAATTACTTATTAGCTGACAGCGCTGGACTGTATGATTACTCATTAGCTGACAGCGATGGACTGTATGATTACTCATTAGGTGACAGCGCTGGACTGTATGATTACTTATTAGGTAACAACGCTGGACTGTATGATTACTTATCACGTGACAGCGATGGACTGTATGATTACTTAGTAGCTGACAGTGCTGGACTGTATGATTACTTAGTAGCTGACAGCGCTGGACTGTATGATTACTTATTAGCTGACAGCGCTGGACTGTATGCTTACTTATTAGCTGACAGCGCTGGACTATATGATTACTCATTAGGTGACAGCGCTGGACTGTATGATTCCTTATTAGGTAACAACGCTGGACTGTATGATTACTTATTACGTGACAGCGCTGGACTGTATGATTACTTATTAGGTGACAGCGCTGGACTGTATGATTACTTATTAGCTGACAGCACTGAACTGTATGATTACTTATTAGGTGACAGCGCTGGACTGTATGCTTACTTATTAGGTGACAGCGCTGGACTGTATGATTACTTATTTGCTGACAGCACTGAACTGTATGATTACTTATTAGGTGACAGCGCTGGACTGTATGATTACTTATTAGGTGACAGCGCTGAACTGTATGATTACTTATTAGCTGACAGCACTGAACTGTATGATTACTTATTAGCTGACAGCGCTGAACTGTATGATTACTTATTAGCTGACAGCGCTGAACTGTATGATTACTTATTAGGTGACAGCGCTGGACTGTATGCTTACTTATTAGGTGACAGCACTGAACTGTATGATTACTTATTAGCTGACAGCACTGAACTGTATGATTACTTATTAGGTGTCAGCGCTGGACTGTATGCTTACTTATTAGGTGACAACGCTGGACTGTATGATTACTTATTAGGTGACAGCACTGAACTGTATGATTACTTATTAGGTGACAGCACTGAACTGTATGATTACTTATTAGGTGACAGCACTGGACTGTATGATTACTTACTAGATGACAGCGCTGGACTGTATGATTACTTGTTAGGTGACAATTCTGGTGTTAGGATTCTCAAAAAATATGGAGCCCAAAATCTTGCAGCGCACAAAAGAATAAACTTGTATTTTTATTATTTATAAACAGCCAAATAAATCTTAGAGTTTCTGTGTAGCAAAGTAACAGAGACTCTTCAAATTTACTAATGAGTTAACATCACAGCTGACCAGTACACTGGATACTGATGAGGACTCATCATGTTTTCTGCTCAGTGGATGATGTGACAACAGTCAGCTTGTCAGAGAAAAATATTTTTTCATTGTTTCTGGAAGAATCAGCCAGAGTAGTAAACTTAGTTAACAACACATGTTAATGTGCTCGTGTTTCAGAGCAGCAAAGTTTAACACTATAATACAAATCCATGTAAACACTCACATTAATACATCACATTCACAGAATTGTTATTTTTATATATTTTCTTCCTGTAATGAAATGCATGCAGTCAAACAGTGATTTGAGTGTTCAGAAACTGGTACCTCAGCCAGTGAACCAAGTATTCATGCAAATGTCATTATCATAAACAGATTTAGACCAGTTCACTGTTTTCCCAACACTGAGATGACATTCAACCAAACATTGCTGAACAACTTTCTCTAAGCACTAATTTCTCAGACCAGCACAGAACTAGTTAATACTAAGTCCTAGTTTAATATTAACTAGATATTAACTAAATATTTCAACCTTTACTTTCCTATCATGGAGGTAAAAGTCCCTGTGTACAAAATCATGAGTCCTCCTCAACATATAACGCTGCACTGTCTGACTCCAGTGTTGGCTCATCTAGTGCTTCACAGACTTTTTGTCCTTTAAATTGTTATATTTATATATATATATATATATATATATATATATATGTTATAAACTGACCACTTCATTCGGCCCTTCTCCTTGTTTCTACACTCACTGTCCATTTTATCAGCTCATCTTACCATATAGGTGCACTCTGTAGATTATGGTAAGACTAATTACAGACTTCTAGAATTAGCCAGTTCTTCAGTGGTCAGGACCCCCACAGAGCAGGTATTATTTGGGTGGTGGGTCAGTGACACTGACAGGGTGGTGGTGTGTTAGTGTGTGTTACGCTGGTGTGAGTGGATCAGACACAGCAGTGTCGCTGGAGTGTGTTTTTAAACACAGTGTCCACTCACTGTCCACTCTATTAGACACTCCTGCCTTGTCGGTCCACCTTGTAGATGTAAAGTCAGAGACGACAGCTCATTTGCTGCTGCACAGTTTGTGCTGGTCATCCTCTAGTCCTTCATCAGTGGTCACAGGACGCTGCCCACAGGACGCTGCCCACAGCACGCTGCCCACAGCACGCTATTGGCTGGATATTTTGGGTTGGTGGACTATTCTCAGTCCAGCAGCGACACTAAGGTGTTAAAAACTCCAGCAGCACTGCTGTGTCTGATTCACTCAGACCAGCGCAACACACACTAACACACCACCATCATGTCAGTGTTACTGCAATGTTAGTACCTGCTCTGTGAGGGTCCATGGGGGTCCTGACCACTGAGGAACAGGAAAGCAAAGTATCAGAGAAACAGATGGACTACAGTCTGTAACTGTAGAGCTACAGAGGGAAACTATACGGTCAGTGGAGCTGATAAAACGGACAGAGTGTAGAAACAAGTCAGTGGGCTTACTGAAGTGGCTGGTGTGTGAATGTCTACAGGGATTATTTTGTAAAGCCAGTTTATTTTTGAAGGTTTAGCACAAGCATTACAAAGGCTACCAGGAGACTCCATGGCCTGCACAGCATTAACTCAGGAGCTAAAATCACCAATCCTAAGAATGATCACCTGCTCAGTACACAGTAACTTCCATAGTGTGCTGGAATATGCAGATCAGTGAGTTAAAGTATCAGCCTAACTGTATATATATGTTTGTAAAACAACACGACATTCAGATGTTTAATCCAAGACCTTTATGCTCCATTTCTGTAGCTCCTGTAAGAGTTAGTGCTAATGTTATGAAGCTACAGCTGTAAAGAAAATCTTAAAATACTCTATAAATTCTAGAAACTGTTGTGTGGCTAAACATTTCCATTTAACTTAATCATATCATATAAACATATCACTTCATTTGTAACACTGAAGATGACGTTCAGGACTTAAAGCTCAAAAACGCCTCTGACAGTAATTTGAGGATAAAAACCTTTATTTTACAAACCTGAGTCGCACGTCATCTCCTCACCTGGTTGACTGTCCTGACCCACAAACACAGGTGTGGTGAATCATCTGCACATATTCATTCCTTTGTTTGGTCATCACTGACCAGTTCTCCTAAAGACCCATCCTGCTTTGCAGCATCAATTCTAGACCCCATTAAAGCAAACAGAAAGAGAAAGAAGCCAGAATAAGAGTTTCTCACGGTCAGTCTGGTGGTCTGTGTGTAAAGTGTGTTCAGCTCCAGGTGAAAACAGCCAAAGCCCACCGTTCCTCCTGGTTGGATGAGTGAGTAGAGAGACCTCCTTGCTACTGATTGGTCAGCTGTGATAACATATGGTGCTCTTAAACGTGCGGACTGATAATGTGGAGCTTATTGTTCAGACTACTGAAACGTGAGCTTGAGGGAGTTAAAGAGGCTGAACGCTCCTTTATACAGCAGAAGAACATCTACACAGCTTATGAGCTGAGACAGGTTTGGTGTCTGAACTTTTAGTAGAAGTTTTAGTATTAGAGCTACAAAGCTAATGTAGCTAAAGTTAAATTAGCCTCGTAGCTCCAGTGCTAAAGCTAAAGTGATAAGTGATACTTTTTTGATCCCACAACCGGGGAAATTCCATCTCTGCATTTAACCCATCCATGAAGTAAAACACCACATACACATTAGTGAACACACACACTAGGGGGCAGTGAGCACACTTGCCCGGAGCGGTGGGCAGCCCTATCCACGGCGCCCGGGGAGCAGTTGGGGGTTAGGTGTCTTGCTCAAGGACACCTCAGTCATGGACTGTCGGCCCTGGGGATCGAACCGGCAACCTTCCGGTCACAGGGCCAGCTCCCTAACCTCCAGCCCACGACTGCCCCAGTCCTGAAGCAAACTTCAGACACCAAACAGGTTTTGGGTCGTGAGGCTTGTGAGTGGGAAACTGGATGAATGTGATTTTTCAGTGAACTGTTTCTTTAGTTTCTAAACATTTTAAAGTAAAACAGAGTAAAACACTTTATGGCTATAAAACAGGACGATCAGTTCTGACAGTCTCACAGTCCCAACTGTGTTTGTATGTGTAGTCACAGCATTTAGCAGCTTGTCTGTTTTCATCACCCAACTGAGACCAGGACCACATTGCTGCGCTGAGTCTGACTGTATTCTGACTGTCTAACAGCTTAAATGATGTTTTTACTGGAGCCCCTGCCAGTGAAGACCCTCCAGGCCGTTTAACATCATATAGATTCTAACTCCAGTCATCCAGTCCTAATTGAACTGTGTGAATAGTGTCTGATGAATATGGAAAACATGCCACTGTTCACTGCCATAACACTATTTAACCCCATTTGGATACAGACACCTTTCTGAAAACTGAGGAATTCTGTCTCCAGTTCCTCTGTTTAGTCTGGATGTTGTGATGTGCTGCAGGGCATCACTGATCGGGGTGAATCTCCGCCGCATCATCAAACTGCATGAACATGTTGTTGTTTATTGACCTGCTTAGTCAGCAAGTCAAATGAATAATTTCAGTGTTCCACACTTCAGCATGTGTCTATTAAGGTAACGTTAGGCAGGATAATAGGTAACTGGGACATTATTTTCCGAAACTCCAATAGGGTTTTTATTTAAATGTAAATAAGTAGCTGCGGTCATTTCTAAAGTAATGTTGATGGATGTGCTTTAAGAGCCAGTAAACCGTTCTGTTGAGATCAGAGCATTTTTAAAGTCTCCTTAGGCTACAACCACATCACCTGGTGTGACGTCACACATATTCCCAACTTGGAAGCTCTGTACAGTTTCAGGTATTCCTTAAGAGAACAGCCCTGATCCAGCTCATTAGCTGATTATGGAGCCCTTCATTAGCTGGATCAGGAGCTCTGGGGAGCTGGATTAAGAGACACAGCCTTCTACAAATGAACCTCTGCACGGTCGTGTTTACAGCATCACTCCTTCCTGCCGTGCTGCTTGTCTGGTTGCTGCCGTTTCCGTTAGCCAGCTGCACCAGACTCAACAGCAGCAATGTATTTATTCCCTTTATACCTAAACATGGAGACAAACAACAGATCATCATTTACACTAGAGAAACACAAAGAACACGAGAACAATCAGCTGATGGTGGCTTCTTGTCCAGATGTTCCAGTCCACCTTAAATGATGCACATTTACACAGGCATCAGAATGTAACTGTGGTGTCATTTAAGGTGGAACGGAAAATTTGAAGGAGAAGCTGGTGAAGAAGAACCCAACTTCAGCTTCATGTTTGCACTATTACACGTTCACAGACTGCCCCAGAATCTAAACTACAGCCATATATTATTGAGCCAACTACTATTTGTAGATTATTTTGTAAAGAGTCCAAAAAGTAAAGTAAGCTAGCTAGCATTGTCTTTAAGGGTATTAGCATTTATGCTAACCTCTACAGATGTTTATTACTCATATTTTGACTTTGGCCCAATCAGAAATATAAAGTTACACTTATATGTGGCAGCCCATTATGGTGTACCAGACTACACCACCCCTGGTTTATACCGGTAGACCCATAAATATTTGGACAGTGACACAATCTTCATGATTTGGGGTCTGCATGCCACCACATTGGATTTGAAATGAAACAAGAAGCAACTGAAGTTTAGATTTTTAGGTTTAATTCAAGGGGTTGCACAAAAATATCCTATGAAACGTTTAGGAATTGTAGCCATTTATCTGCAAAGTAATTTCTCAAAAGTAATTGGACAAATTTACTTTACTATTTTTAATACTTTGGTCGAATGGGTTGAGATCTGGTGATTGACTCAGCCGTTGCAGAATATTCCACTTCTTCGCCTTAAAAAACTCCTGGGCTTCTTTCACAGTAAGTTTTGGCTCATTGTCCATCTGCACTGTGAAGCGACGTCTAATCAACCTTGCTGCATTTGGTTAAGTCTGAGCAGAAAGTTTATCCCTGTAGACATCAGAATTCATCCGGCTGCTTCTGTCTTCTGACACATCATCAGTAAACACTGGTGACCCAGTGCCATTGGAAGCCATGCATGTCCATGCCATCACACTGCTTCCACCATGTTTTACAGACGATGTGGTGTGCTTTGGATCATAAGCCGTTCCAGCCTTCTCCATACTTTCTTCTTCCCATCATTCTGGTAGAGATGGATCTTAGTTTCATCTGTCCAAAGAAGGCTGTTCCAGAAGTTCCAGGTTTCTTTAGACGTTTTCTGGTAAAGTCTAATCTGGCCTTTCTATTTTTGAGGCTGATTAGTGGTTTGCACCTTGTGGTGAACCCTCTGCTTCCAAATGCAAATGCCTGGAATCAACTCCAGACCTTTTACTTGCCTAAGTGAGGATGGATTAATGAAGTAACAGCCCATGCAGTCCACAAAATAGCTTTTGAGATAGTTGTCCAATTACCTTTGGACCCTGAAAAAGAGGCAGCTACATATTAAAGAGCTGTAATTCCTAAACCCTTCCTCCAGTTAGGATGTGAATACCCTCAAATTAAAACTGAGCGTCTGCACTTTAATCTTATGTTGATTATACAACTGTATCTTGAATATGTTTTGGTAAACGGCTAAAATACCAAAACTTGTCACTGTGCAAATATTTCTGGGCTTAACTGTACTTAGAGTAAAGGGGGACAATGACGGAAGATCATTTTCTCAATGACGCGTGAATCGATTTAACGAAAAAGAAAAAGGAAAAAAACACCAATCCAGCAACACCTGCTAATCAACACCTGCAACACCTTTAGGGGGCAGTCGTGGGCTGGAGGTTAGGGCTCTGGCCTTGTGACCGGAAGGTTGCTGGTTCGATCCCCAGGGCCGACAGTCCATGACTGAGGTGTCCTTGAGCAAGACACCTAACCCCCAACTGCTCCCCGGGCTGCCCACCGCTCTGGGCAAGTGTGCTCACTGCCCCCTAGTGTGCGTGTTCACTAGTGTGTTTGTGGTGTTTCACTTCATGGATGGGTTAAATGCAGAGGTGGAATTTCCCCGGTTGTGGGATCAAAAAAGTATCACTTAATCACTCCAAGCTCACTGCACTGCAAACTTCTACCATTCAAGTGAACACTGCAGTCCATCCCCAAACATTCCTCCCAAACTCCCTGGACTAGACTTAACCCCACGCAGACTGGACTATAACTAAAGGAAAAATAATAGTAGTGTGGCCGTAACTCACCATTTAGGGCAATTTGACTACGCCACTCCCTGATTAGTGAGGGGACCCCAAATACAGAATTAGACCCAACAATATACCCCACAATCCAAACTTTACTCTTACTTTAGTGATCCCACACAGTATCAAACTAAAGGACACAGTTCCATTGAGTATGATGCAAATGAAGAATCAACCCATCAAAGGAGACAGACCGTTCTGTGAGTTTATTTTAGTAGTTCCACATTCAAGGTAAAAGGTTAAAAATTTGAACAACAATACTTCCTCACCATAAAAAGCTATTTCCAATCAATAGTAAGATTACTGCTAAACAATCTTCAAGTAGGAGGAAAGGTCGCAGTGGGTACAATCTCCAGCAACCACAAAATCCTCTCAGTATGACCAGATCACCCCAACTTCACTCACATAGTAACCAAAATAAGTCAAGACATCTGCAAAAAAAAAACAAACAAAAGTTTCAGAAAAATGAATTATACACACAAAACAAAAAAAAGAAACCCCACATCAAAATTAAAAAAAAAAAAAAAAACACTACTGAGGTGAATTTGAATTACACAGATATATCACACTAAGGCCACCCTCTCAGAGAAGAAGGGGGGAGCAACCTAACTAGTATTTAGCTTGGCTACTGGCGTTGATCTTAGGCCCCTCACCCCTTAACAGGGCTTTCCACTTGTAGTAGGAAGTAATACATAAGGTCACACTGGGTTATATAAACTACAGCGTTAAGATCAGGTTGTACCACTATAGCATCCTAGAGCAGTATAGAAGGCAATATAGCCGAGAGTATAGCTAAAAGATCAGGAATTAAGGGCCTAAAACGAATTTAACGGGCCCTATAAAAACCAGTATAGAACAGTGGCTATCATCACTAGCTCCGCCGCCCGGCCCCCCTTATTGCGTTCCACCAGCTCTTAAACGCCCTCCGGACTCAATTCTACTGCCGGCACTCATCCCCGCTATACCACGGTCACAGAAGCCTATTTACCAACCACTCGCTTAAACTGCAAAGCAGGGCTATAATTCTCCAAATTAGCCCATTAAACGCGCTACTTGTTGCCGCCTGCGTCCAACCAAAACCCAACGACACCAAACGATATTTTAGCGGACTCTCGCGGGACTGAAATAGCCCGCCAAGATGGCCGCCCCCACAACCTAGCTTCAACATAAAAGTGCCCCCATACTAGAACTGTGCCTTTCCTGAAGGAAACGCAGGATAGTTGCGCAGCGGATACTATGGAAGTCGATACAAGGAACGAGGGATGAAATAAATACATATGGAAGAGTGCGGATGGCTGTTAGTTAAAGTCATGCATGGAACGGTTTATAGTGTTGCAACCAAAGTATTTCAAACTACAAAAGGTGACCTGTGTTTTTGATGCCTGTTTACTTGGAGCTTGGATCAGACTTTTGGCTGTACATGCAAATTAATCATTACAATAAATTTAGGATTATGTGTTTGTGGAGTGATTTAATTCTTAATCCCACTACTTTTGGAAAAAACATTACATGTACGCAACTATAATAATAAATCGGATAACAGTGTAGTTGTGCATTGCTTTAGTTATATAATAACTAAATAATAACTATAATAACCAAAACAATGCACCCACTCTGGCCAGTGGCTCACAACACACTAAATTTAATTTAAATCTCAATTAAAACTCATAAAAACTGAATAATTAAAGTGCTAAGAGAGCAGCAGCTGGCCCAGGGTGTACGCTGTAGTCAGTCTGGGGTACTAAGGCCAGCGCTGTAAACTGGACGCTACAGTTGGTGCTGACTTTGCTGATTCTCCAGGCTACTTGGATCAACGTAGTCGAGACTGAACCCGCAGTTCCAACAACACGGAACGCCGGCACCAAGACACCCATCGACTTAGCCTAGCAGCAATGAACCAAAACCTGCCACCAGGACCCAAAGGTGTTTGTATATATGCCTGCTCCCATCCTAATTACTGACGCAGCCCACATAGAAAAACACAAACAGAAGGTGCTCCACTACACAGGCTCCATATGCATTAACATCCAGTGCATTAACAGGTAGTTTATCAGGGGAGAAAACAGGGATAAAAAAACAGGAATTGTGGAAAAATACATCAGATTCCACAAATAAATAAATAAATACACAGTGCAGATTCTGCATTAATTAGAAATGAAACCTCATTAAGAGCTCATGTTTAATTTAATAACGATAAAGGAGGCTATTATTATCTGTGTGAACTCCAAATCGGCTGTGTCCCAATACGAATAAGCCTCCTGAGTGAATCCGTCAGCAGCTGATCTACAGTCCGGCTGGTTTCTATGGAGCATCAACATGGATCATTTCAGCTGACAGACACTGCACTGGACGTTTAGCTCCAACACGCTTCACTTTAATTAAGATGTTTTAAAGGCGTCATTAAAATGGAAACGACTACAAATAAACAGACTTTAGCCGGTATTGATCATCTTGGTACACGATGGATCGACTGAGGTATTTGGTTGATTATTGATTATTTCATTTATTTTTATCTGTCAGCACTGCTGATGGAATTGAATTAATCCATGCAGTGGTGCAACATCTGCATTTTACATTATTTGAAATCTCCAGTTACTCTTTTGTCTCACAGTGCTGTGAAAAATTATTTGCCCCTCACTCGATTTCTTCTATTTTTGTTCATTTGTCTCATTTAAATGTTTCAGATAATCCAACTAGTTTTAATAAAGATAAAGACACACAAATAAACACAAAATGCAGCTGCCATGTTCAAATGGGAGCTCCTCAGCCTGCAGGTTGGGGTTTAGATCATCTGTCAGTCCAGGTTTCAGTTGTTTGATATGATTACAGAGTTGATTTCTATAGAGACAGTGAGACCATCACCATACAGAAAGACTGAGCTCCATCAATATATATTAAGAATCCTAAGAAATAATAAATAATGATAAAGTAACAGTGAGTAATAAATAATGATAAAGTAACAGTGAGTAATAAATAATGATAAAGTAACAGTAAATAATAAATAATGATAAAATAATCAATAATAAATAATGATAAAGTTTGTGGATGTGATCTGGATACTAAGTATTATGTGTAGGGGCTCAGACTGGCCACCGGCCGCCGGATATCAGCAGAGGGCAACAACAGCGAGGCGCCACAAGCACAGGGAACTCCGATTCCCACAAGCCCTCAGGCTGATTAGGCCCAACCTGGCACACCTGTGGACTCCTCTACTTAAGGCCGTGGCAAACAGCAGCCCTTTGTCCCACCTTTGTAGAGGAGTGACCAGAATGGTACTTAGCCCAGGTGAGTGTTTAAACAAAAAGAAAAAATAAGAAAAGAACACAAAAAGAAAGAGGGCTGGAAAAACAAGAGAAACTGCCCCAAAACTACTTAAAAGCCCCAAAAGAAGGCTTCAATAAGAAACAGCTCCAAGCCATAAAAAGTGTTTGTTCCTCAAAGATCAAAGAAGTGAAACCTAAAGCTGATCTTCCTCTCATAATTACAGAGGAAGTGTTTTTAGTTTTCAGATTATCTTTTATTTTACTTTTCTATCTCCGCCTTTGTTTGAGCTGCTTTCAGTGTAGACAGTGTCCTGAAGTTCAGTCGCTACAAACCAAACCCTGTTTTTATAAAGCAGCATTAAGTCAGGTATAGAAAACATCCCCCTCACAACAGCCTCAGTCCTACACAGCAGGAACCAACACTGAGCTTTATCTACTTCATCTACTGTCACAATAATTACTGAGTCTGTCTACAGAAAAACTCTGAATACGTCACTCAAACACAAACTCCTCGCCGACTGATCATATGTAGGTCATGCAGAGCGCAGTTTAAACACAATGAATATCAAGTGATATCTGAATAACCCTCAAAGTGTTACGAGCACTGTAATAATCACAGTATTAGTGCTTCAGGACACGGCACTGATTTCTGTACCAAATCCTCACAAACCAAACCCTGTTCTTATAAAGCCGCCTGGAGTCACCTGTACAAAAACATCCCCCTCACAACAGCCTCAGTCCTACACAGCAGGACTCAATACTGAGCTTTATCTAATTAGGAACAGACTTCAAAGGGTCAAATATTTATTTACCGGGATGTCGGTCTCCAGATGGTCATGACGTGTGACGTTTTTTGAAGAAACTGTAGTTCTCGTTTGATTCACGTCTTCATTTATCTAGAGTGATAAAAGAAAAAAATCAGTGTATAGAGAACATCAACATTAGTCCTGTAGAAAATATTAAATAAAGTCTTAAATTCAACCAGGCAAAGATCAGCTAAGCTAGCAGATCACTGACTGACTACAAATAAAGTCTAACCAGTGCCACGTTCAGCTCTTATAAACCCAACCAGGTTCTCATAAACTAGACATTAGTCACATCTACTGAACAGACACAGGTGTTTTTACCATTTACTACAATTTACTCATTGTTTTTTAACTGGGATCTGAACCGTCGTTTACCAAGTGCCCAGTGAAAGTGAAAGAAAAGAACTGAATTTTTATTAATCTACTTTATAAAATCTGAGAGCTCAGTTTCCCCACAGTGTTTGAAATCTCGCTCCTCAAGAGTCTGAATCTCCTCCTGTGATCTGCGTCCTTCATACTCCAGAATAAAACTTCCTTTCTCCATATTTACTTTTGTAAATACACCGCAGCCTAAAAGACGTCAGAGAAAAGATAAATGAAATGAAAATAAGGCGACGTTTTCTCAAACAGATTCTCTGAACATTTATTCTCACCTCATTCTTAGTGTAACAGTGACAGTGCTGAACTCCTATGAAGCCTCTGAGTTAAGCTCCTCCACCTCAGTGGTGTTTATCTGATCAAACCAATTCATTTATTATTATTAGTTACAGACGGAATGAAGCTGGTGTTCATATTAAAATCTACAAGGTGTGTAAAACGTCACACGAGTAAAAGAACCAAACACTGTTTTAATGCCACTGTTGATTTTTGTAGTATAAATGTTACCGAATGTAATTAAAACATCACTTTATTAAAACGTCAGTCTAGACCTCACATATAGATCATGAACAGGTGTTACTCTAAACGCTGCCCTGGTCAATGTTTTAAATCTGCAGAGCACCTTTAGGCCTTCAGCTGTTCAGCTCAGCTTTATTTACTCGTAGAATGAGTGACCTAGTCTTAGTCCAGCTCTGCTAACTATGGAAACACCACTCCAGCGTTTCTAATTATGAGCCCACCTGTATAGTTTAAAGAAGGCAGCACAAAACACAAACACACAAGAAACATAACCTGAGCGTAGAGTCCAGCCACATTTATCAGCTCTGCACATCCAGCCGTCCAGCTGTGTGGAGTATAAACTGTGAGTGATGAGAGAAACATGCTGTTTCAGGCTTTTATCACATTCTGAAGATTCACCCAGCTTATAAACCACTATTACTGTGTCTAAATGGCTGCTAACATTAGCTGTTAGCTCATCTCAGGTCACCGTCTCAGGACGCCGCCGATCCGCTGCAGGACACACACTCACACACACGCAGGTTTTTAAGTCTTATGGGGACATTCCGTATCAAACCAGTTAGAACGTGTTTACAGGGACCACCTTTCCCTTTGCTCTAAAGAGAAGCTGGAAATGTTTAAACATATCACTTCAGATTCTTCTAGACCAACTTAAACTCTGGACACATCAACCTGACCTGACGCTCGTATTTAGGGACATGTTGAAAATTTCCCGCCTGCAGTAAGAATGTGGTTCATAAGGTCGTACCTGCTCCACCAGGACGCTGATTTAACAGTACAGGAATGAGGTCATTACGCTGTGTTAGAAGGACAAAGATGGTTTACTGGCACTTTATACACCAACACAGACATGACTGTGTGGTACGATGCCAGGATGTGCTGATTAAGCAGAACACTGTATTGGGCTTCATTCAAAGCAGTAAAGGCTGAAACACATCTGTCTCAGCAACGTTCCAGAAACAGGAATAAAATCCAGAACGTGGTTCCAACCGTGATCTGACTGGCTGCATCAGACGCTGTTCTTGTGGTTGTAGTTGGTCTTTCTCATTTGCTCTCTGTAAATATATGATCATGAGGATCAATGTGGAAGTTTCAGAAAAAGACTAGAAATGAAAACATCAGTTAATCTTGTTTTCATTCACAGTGAATGTTCATCTTTAAATTCCCTGCATCTCCATATTAAAGCTCCTTATAGCAGATAAACCGTGGAAACCGTTTAAAATGAGCACATCAGCCTGTCCTCACACATTACACTGACCGGACACTTCATTAAGTCCACCTGCTTGTTTCTACACTCACTGTCCACTTTATCAGCTCCACTGACCAGATAGTTTCTCTCTGTAGTTCTACAGTTACAGACTGCAGTCCATCTGTTCCTCTGATACTTTGTTACCCTGAGTGCAGAAAGTAGGAGGTGGACTGAATGAAGTGGCTGCCCAGTGTCCAGCTAAATGAGAGAGTAATATCATTCATACTGAAAACCTTTCCACTGTAATGAAACTCAGACATGACCACTTTCAGGGCATCAGGACACGTTTTCTGTCTCCTTTCAGGTTCATGTTCAGTTCTTAGTTTCCTCTGTGATCCAGAAGAAAACCTCCCTTATCAGAATGGACACGGCTGAATACGCCACAGCCTATGAGAGAAAACCGAGAACATGCTGACCACATCAGACCACATTAACCTCAAACACATCAATAAACACAGCCAGTTAAATATGAATATTAAACAACCATTGCACCCCCCAAATTGTCTTTGCCCCCCCCCCAAGCACAATGCAAGCAACGGCTATTTTTAAAATGATCTCTGAACCAATCACAAAAATGCATTTTGCTTTACAGCGTGAAGATATTTCCTTGCTTATTCCTGATTGGCTCTTTGAGTCATATAAAAATGGGCAGACTGCCCCAAACAGTTCAGTTGGGCAGTGTATGTTCTGTTAGTGTGAGCGAGAGGCAGGTATACTGGTAAACACTCTTCTGAGTTTAAACTGACGTCGTCATGGTAATATTTGCTTAACTGTGGTTTTTCGTTGCTTTAATGTTACTTTCCTCTTACACAGGTGTTGCTTAAAGTATTTTATTAGCCGTTAGCGGTTAGGCTAACTTGGTTCTCCTAGCACAGGTTTAAGTTTATTGATGTCTTTCTGTGCATTTTTCATTTAATAAATATAAACTGTAGAAACACTTACAATGCATCGTTTTTTGATCTAAAAACAATCAACTGACCGTGTGAGTGTCACACCCGAGGGCTCCTCCACACCATGTCAAACACCACCAGCGTTAGCTGACTGTGCTCTTCCCCCGCGCGAGCCGTCGCGGCTCATGGTTTAAACGCTTCCTCGCCATCACAGCCAGTATTAAATGCTTTTCAGAGCGAACTTTTGGCCACACAGCACGGGCTTTTAATCCGAGCTGGTATCGGTCCAGGCCATGGCTTGAGTGTTCTGTAAGAAGTGACGCATGCTTTTGCTTTCCGTGTCGAATATTTGAGGGTAAAATGAGAGAGATTTAGCATTCACAAAGCACGGCTATACAAACTGGAAAGCGGCACTTGACAATGATAAAGGCTTTCAGAAGCACGCATCCAGTCAGAGTCATGTACGAGCTTGGCTTTGTGGGCAGAAAAGAAACAGAGAGAGTCAAGAGGTGACACCATCACTGGTCTATTGGGTCCAACCCAGACAGAGAAAAACCGCTACTATGTTCGAAGCATAGCGGATGTGGTTCGGTTTTTGGCTGTAAATGAACGGCCTTTTTGTGGTACCCAGGAGTCGAGTCAAAATGACGACATATCAGCTGGACTTTTCATCAAGCTTTTTGAATATACTTTAACCAAAGACCCTAAATTGGCAGATATAGCAAAACATATTCCTCAGAATGCAAAATATACATGGAAAGATGAGCAAAATGAGATCATTGACACGCTAGCAAAGATGGTTTTGATTGAGATTAAACACAAATATGACAATGCAGACACAGCAGGCTTTTGTATAAAGAGTGATGGAACCCGAGACAGGTGTAATGTAGAGAACCTTTCCCTAATGATCAGGTTCATCTGTAATTCTGTTCCAGAAGAGCATCTTATTGGCTTACTTGACTTAGATCAGCTAGATGCTGAATACATAACTGATCAAATACTAAAGCATCTCTCTGATGGAGGTTACTGTTCTGATCACATCATAAGTCAGTGCTATGATGGAGCAGCTGTAATGAGTGGGTTGAAAGGTGGAGTGCAGACACTGCTTCAAAGAAAACTTGGTAGAGAAATTCCCTACATTCACTGTTATAATCACCAGCTACATCTCACAGTGGTCCATGCAATGCAAGCAGATTCACGTGCTAAATCCTTTTTTGCACTTTCTAGCACACTTCATTCATTTTTCCAGCGACATTATGTGGTTCGGCGTTATGACACCCCCCCTCTCAAAAAGCTTCTAGAGATCCGGTGGACCAGTCATTTTGATGTGACAAATTGCTTAGTGCAGAATGAAGAGGTCATTTTTAAAGTTCTGTCTGATGTGTCTGAAGATTCTGATGCACCTGTTGATTTATGCACAGAGGCATCAGGGCTCTTAGTGCAGATGAGAAAACATCATTTCTTTGAAATTGGAAAGTTCCTTTTAAAAGTTCTTGCCATTTTGAAGCCGCCAATTCAATCTTGCAAGCCAATTCTGTAGACCTGTGTAAGGCTGGGGAGGTCATCTGTGCATCTCTGAGTGCTTTAAAAGATCTACGTACTGATGAATCCCTGAATGATCTGGCTATGTCAGAGAGTCCACCTTCAAAGCGGAAAAGGACTATGAACACACAGTTGACTGACAGCGTGGTGCTTTCCAGTGTAGGGCACAGACCTGGTGACTCATGTCATACACCAAATCAATCTTTGAGGAGGTCGCTTCTGGAAATTTTAGACAGAGCCATTGATGAAATGAAGAACAGATTTTGTAGAAGAAATCTGGATTTGATGACAGCTGTTAATGGTCTCCTCCCTCACGATGGCTCTTTTCTTGATCTGGCCATATTAGAGCCCCTACAGCAACTTTAGGCTCAGCTAAAGGTTTTAGATAACTGTATCCACACTGTGCATATAGAGATTTCATTTTTTGTATATAGTTTGTTTGGTTACGTTATTTTTAACTTGGCATTATTTTTACATGACCTTCTCGTTGCAAGGCAGGAGTGTTACAGCCACAATATATAGGTTTATAGTTGTGTTCAATGAAAATATGATTACTGTTGTTCATTTGCACTTATAGTCTTTACATAATTTGTTATACTGTGCATAAATACTGCATTGTACCAGTACGTTTCATAACATCAATAAAAACTTCAGTACTTTACCAGATTTTTTACCATTAAAGTGCAGTAGATAAGAATTTTCCTTATTTTATGTACTTTCATATTTTTTTCTTTTTCAAAATAGAAATGTGACGAATACCCCCCCCCCCTTTTTTTTATAGAATTTGTATTCTTTTGTTTTCTTTATATTTTAATTTCCCAATAATCTAAATATTCTCACTCATTCCTATTTCCACGTTTGAGTATTCTCAGTGTGTGTGTAGGTACATTTGTCAGCTTTGACTTAAATTTGTATTAAAGCCTTTCAAGAAATAGAGTTGTTCTATTAGTAATGGCAATTTAATTAAGGGGGCGTATTAAAATGAAATACAATTAGATCATCTTTTTTCTCCTTTTACATAATCAACATGTATTTTTTAATCATTGGGGTTTAAGTTTTTATTTCTTTACCTCATACATCACTTTAAGCCAGTATCAATAGCTTGGCTGTCATCATTCATGCACAAATCAAGCCTTGAATATATTTCAGGCTTCAAAAACATGACAATCAACATGCCCCCTCATTAGGTTTTACTGCCCCCCCAAGCAAAGCAGTCCAGAACCGGGGCTGTGAGAGGTCCTTACAAAACTACACAAACCAACACCCGCGCTCTTACACTCACACACACACACATATACACACACACACACTCCAACAGACGCACGCTCTCTCTCTCGCGCGCGCGCACGCGATCACACACACATTCTCTCGCGCGCGCACGCGAACACACACTTTCCCTCGCGAACACACACACACACATTCTCTCGCGCACGCGAACACACACTCACACACACTCACACAGACGCACACTCTCTCTCTCTCGCGCGCGCACGCGATCACACACTCTCCCTCGCGAACACACACACACTCTCTCGCGCGCACGCGAACACACACACATTCTCATTTTCTCGCGCGCGCGAACACACACTCACTCTCATTCTCTCGCGCGCGAACACACACTCACTCTCATTCTCTCGCGCGCGCGAACACACACTCACACTCACACTCACACTCTCTCTCTCTCTCTCTCTCTCTCCCTGTCTCTCTCACTCTCTCTCTCTCTCTCTCTCTCTCTCTCTCTCTCTCTCTCTCTCTCTCTCTCTCTCTCTCTCTAATGTCTCTTCCTGTGTGCAGATTCCTGTGACTTCACTCTGGATCCAAACACAGTGAACAGTCGTCTCTCTCTGTCTGACGGGAACAGGAAGGTGAAGAATGTGATAGTTCCCCACTTCTATCCTGATCATCCAGAGAGATTTGATTACTGTTGTCAGGTTCTGTGTAGAGAGAGTCTGACTGGACGCTGTTACTGGGAGGCTCAGTGGAGCGGAGGTGTTTATATAGCAGTAACATATAAATCAATCAGGAGGAAAGGAGGCAGTGGTGACTGTGTGTTTGGACTGAATGAAAAGTCCTGGAGTCTGAGCTGCTCTAATAACAGTTACTCTGTCCGTCACAATAAGAACGAGACTAAACTCTCTGCTCGACCGTCCAGTAAGAGAGTAGGAGTGTATGTGGACTGTCCGGCCGGCTCTCTGTCCTTCTACAGCGTCTCTGATGATCAAACACTGACGCACCTTCACACGTTCAGCACCACATTCACTGAACCGCTCTGCGCTGGGTTTTATATTTATTACGACTCCTCAGTGTGTTTAAAATAAAATCTCCTGAGTGAAACACAAACCATAAAAATATCAGGTTTGTGGGGTTTTATGTGTAAAACAGTGTAAAGATTCATTTTTACATCATTTTTATCTTCATTCTTTATGTGGCTTATTATTATTATTATTATTATTATTATTATTGTTATTATTATTGTTATTATTATTGTTAGTAATGGTGGTAGTAGCAGTTTAATATTGCCGCTTCCTAATGTGCTGGGATTGTATTCATGGTCTCTGCCTTTGGTTCCCCCCTCCCCCTCCAGGTCACTGCTGTGCTCTGAGGTGTGTGTGTGTGTGTGTGTGTGTGTGTGTGTGTGTGTGTGTGTGTGTGTGTGTGTGTGTGGTGTTTATCGCCACTGGCCTCCGTTCAACCGTCCTTGCCTGAGCCTCGCGCGCTCCAGCATTCAGGTAAACGTGCAGGTGTGTCTGGAGCGTCGGGAGCTTCATGGCGCTGCTTGTATCTTCAGCGTGTTGTTTGGTTTGTTCCTCACCTGCTGGGGCCGACGGCGCTTGGCCAATCAGGAGGCTTCTCTGCGGCGCGTCATTCATTCCGTGAGTAAGTCGCGTCTGCTGAAGCTCTTGGCTTTGATCCAGCAGCGCTGCAGCTCCTGTTTGTTTATGGTCATCAGTGGGGCCAGTGAATGTGGTGCCGGCCGACGCGCCCGCTGTATAAGCGCTATAAGCGGCCTGTATCCGGGGATAAGCCGCCGTTTCGCCTCACGGAGCCTTGAAACTCCCGGCGCCCGCGTTTAAAGCGTCGCTGATCGTTTAGCGGTCATTAGGCCGTCGGGCACTCGCATTATTGAGCGGCGGCTGGTGTTTTAATGTTTGTTCTTTTGGCTGTTCTGTGTGATGAATGTGTTTGGGGGGACTGGGGCGCCCCCTAGTGACCGTTTTAAGAACTAACTGAACGTCAGAGCAGCTGTATGTTAGCCTATCACAGCCTAAGCTGCAGCTATCCTGTTAATCTGCTGTGGGTTGCCATCGCCTTGTGTTATCCTCTTTTTCTGGGGGATTTGGCTGCTGAGAAATACTAGTGCGCTTGTTTTGTGCACTTGGTGCATTCAGTGTAACAGCTTTGTGTAGTTCAAGCCATTTTTTGGCGGGGCCTAAGATTAAGCCCAGTAACTCTCTAGCCGAGCGGCACTGCAGCCGTTGTCTCCTGTTCTTTTCTTTTGGGTGTTGAGTTGGGTTGATTGTACTGTAGGTGCTGAGAGCTCCAGGGGGCGTGGCTTATTTTGTGTTCACTTTACTTTTGGGAGTTTGTGTATTTTGGTTTGCTTCTCTTTGCACGGGTGACTTGTGTTGAGATGTTTGGTGTTGCTGAAGGTGGTCTGCCTCCCCTGGTGAGTCTCTGCCCTACAGGCTTTTTTGTTTGTATTGTATTTTATTGAATCAGCTGGCAGCCAAAAGATTTTAATGTTAATTATATTATTTTTAATAATTGTAGTATTAATAAACTTCCTAGTTTGATCAATCTAGTATTACTTTGTTGTTGCTGTTAATATTAAATGCTTATTTTTGTAGTTGTGGTGTGTGTGTGTGTGTGTGTGTGTGTGTGTGTGTGTGTGTGTGTGTGTGTGTGTGTGTGTGTGTATCTATCTATCTATCAAGTTTGATTTAAATTTGATTTTGATTAAATAAACTTTTGTTTGGGAAATCTTAGTCTTACTGTGTCCTTCACTCAAAATTCCCTGGGTGCAATTCCCAGAGTGGCGTAGTTGGCTACACTAGTCTTATTTCATTATATAATCTTATACAACTTATAGTTCTCCGTTACATTTATAATGAAACCGTCTGTATTCGTTTCTGTGCCTTTAAGACTGATATATGTAAATGAGCTGTGTTCTGATTGGCTGTGCTGTGCCTCATTTATAAAGCAGTTCAGTCTGTGTTTCTCTGGTTTGGAGATTCAGATGGAGACGATGTTCAGAACCAGTGGAAGATCTACAATAAAGAACTGATTAAACTCCCAGAATTATGATCATTTAATAAAATAAAGTGCTGATAAAGTCGCGTCTGATTTATTTACAGCTGCACAGACGAAACCGACTGAGCTGAAAGTGAAACTACACACCTTTCAGGGTAAATACAGGCTAGCAGGTTAGCATGGAGCTAACACGTAACTTCAAACCTAGCAGGTTAGCATAGAGCTTACAAACCATTTCACAGCTAGCAGGTTAGCATGGAGCTAACACGTAACTTCAAACCTAGCAGGTTAGCATAGAGCTAACATGCTACTTCACAGCTAGCAGGTTAGCATAGAGCTAACACGCTATTTCACAGCTAGCAGGTTAGTGTGGAGCTAATGCACTATGACTAGTGAGTTGTTTCACAGCTAGCGGGTTAATATATACACTGCCCTCCACAATTATTGGCACCCCTCTTTAAGATGTATTAAAAGCCTTAAAATAAATGCAGTTTTTATTTCAGAAACATCATCTCTCACTGAAAAATGTAGCCTTTAATAGGCATGTGACGATACACTCAGCTCACGAGACGAGACGAGACGAGACACGATATTGGGTTCACGAGAACGAGACGAGATTTTAAGAAAACTAAAATGACAAATTATATGACTGGACAACAGACTTTTATTTGACTGAGTTGCACATGCATTTTGAAATGTTTTATTATAACTCTTAACATGCATGATGTAAGCATGAACCTTTAATAAACTTCTTCCTCTACAAATTGAAATTAAAATAAAATTTTATAAAAGTTAAAATAAATAAAATAAATATTTCTCCTTTTTTCAAGTGCAAACAATACAGAGTGCAAATAGTGCAAACAGAGCCTGACCAAGTATGTCACTGACAATTTGCTGCAACTACACAGCCATGTTCTTTTCTAAGAATATCAGCATGTCCACATTCTCTGGCAGCAGTTGGGATCTTTGCGCATTGACTGTCTCCTGCTGTTGAAAAGATGCGCTCACTTGGAACAGAGGTAGCAGGGACAGAAAGGCACGATGGTGGTGCTGTAAATGTCTCTGCATCGTGCTCGTATTAGCCGCGGTGTACGGCATTGTTTTCATACAATGTTTGCATATGGTCCGTGTCTTATCAGTCACTCTCTTGCCATTTATCATTTCCGCCGGGTACCCAAAATGCTGCCAAACAAACGATTTGAAAGTGGCGGGGGCATCTTCAATAGTAATACCTGTATTTTCCGACGTCATTCTGGCTGCTTGCTGGATCACAAATCCCGCGAGACAGATTTTTAACGTGACGAGAAATATCGCTGAGATACATCGCGCGAGATCTCGTCACACCCCTAGCCTTTAACTTTGTTTTTTTTAAGTTCACATGACTTCTCATAAAATCACCTGCTCCACAGTTGTTGCCTGCCCCAAACAGTTCCTAGAAAATATGTCTGGACTTCGCTAAGCAGTACTGGGACTTCAACTGGGACCGTGTGCTTTGGTCAGATGACACCAAGATGGAGCTTTTTGGCAACAAACACTCTAAGTGGGTTTGGCGTAACACAAAATATGAGTATGTAGAGAAGCACCTCACACCCACTGTGAAGTACGGGGGAGGATCAGTGATGCTGTGGGCCTGTTTCTCTTCCAAAGGCCTCAGGAACCTTGTTAGGGTGCATGGCGTCATGAACTCTTTGAAATACCAGGACATTTTAAATCAAAATCTGGTGGCCTCTGTCTGAAAGCTGAAGATGGGTCATCACTGGGTCTTTCAGCAAGATGATGACCCTAAACATGTGGCCAAATCTACACAAACCTGGTTCACCAGACACAAAATCAAGCTCCTCCCATGGCCATCTCAGCCCCCAGACCTTAACCCAACTGAAAACCTGTGGGGTGAGCTGAAGAGGAGAGTGCATAGGAGAGGACCCAGGACTCTGGACGATTTAGAGAGATTGTGCAAAGAGGAATGGTGGAAGATCCGTCTCTCTGTATTCTCCCATCTTCTGAAGTGTGATAGAAGATTAAGCGCTGTCTTGTTGGCAAAAGGGGGTTGTACAAAGTTTTAACATCAGGGGTGCCAATAATTGTGGCACAGATGATTTCATGTAAAATAATTATTTCTTAATGTGGGATTTTTTTCCCACTGATTAAATGCACTTGAATTAAAGTTTTTTAATTAAGGGTTTTTCTATTTTGCATTCTTGTCCTATATTATTGAAAAAAATTACTAGAAACCTAAGAATATCTTAACGGGGGGTGCCAATAATTATGGAGAGTGCTGTATGAATATGTAAAGTATGTGCCGCACAACATGCAAAATCAAAATGAAGAACATTTTCATAACATTTTCATAACCATGCTCAGGGTAAGAATCTAATTTTCTGTACAGGTTTCTGTTAACTGAAAAGTTGAATATCCATAACTGATGTTTTTCTGAGAAGTTAAGAGTGCTTGGAGTTCCCAACCTGCAGAGGAAACACAGAGAAGCTGATCCCTCTCCAGACTCTGGAGCATGTTGTAGTACTTTGAGGTAACGCAGGTCTTGACATCACACCAGAGACGTTCAATGCTAGGAACATGTACAATATTTTTAATCAGAATCGAGTCAATGCCGACACATCCGAGGAATTTACAGACAATATGATGAACAAAGAGTATTAGCATGTGGAAAGAAACCGCCCTGGTATCTGGTAGTTCTGAGGGGTAGAAGCCATCTAGGCCCAGTCTATAGACACTGTATCTACAGGGCCATGAGAAGAATTTGCCCCTTCAGTTTCTATTTTTCATATTTGTCACACGTCAGTGTTTCAGATCTTCATACTACTTTTGATATTAGACACTGGAAAACTAAGTAAACACAAAATGCTGGTTTTAAATGATTTTATTGAAGGAAGAATGCAGGAGTGGTCGGCCTACCAAAGTTTCTCCAAGAGCACATTGATGACTCCTCCAGAAGGTCACAAAAGAACCCAGCCAAACATCTAAAGAGCTGCAGGCCTCTGTTACCTCAGTTAAGGTCAATGAACATGATTCCACAATAAGAGGGACGGGGTGAAAATGACATTGTTGGGACAGTTGCAAGGCGCCAACCACTGCTGACCAAAAAGAACACAAAGCCTCGTCTCACATTTGACAAAAAACATCTAGGTGACTTTTGGGACAAGATTCTGTGGACTAATGAGTCAAAGGTGGCGCTTTATGTGAGACATGGGTCCCATTACATCTGGCGTAAAGCTAACACTGCATTCCACCACAAGAACTTCATACCAACAGTCAATGTGGTGGTAGTGTGATGGTCTGGAGCTGCTTTGCTTCTGCCAGACCTGGATAGCTTGTCATAACTGATGGAATCATGAATTCTGCTCTCTATCAGAAAATCCTGAAGGAAAATGTCCGTCTGTCAGTTTGTGACTTAAAGCTCAAGCGCATTTGTTATGCAGCAGGACAATGATCTGAAGCACACATGCAAGTCCACCTATGAATGGCTCAAAAAACTAAATTGAGGTTTTGGAGTAGCCCAGGCAAGTCCTGACCTGAATCCCATCTCAAGACCTTAAACGGTCAGTTCATCCTCGAAAGCCCTTCAATGTAGCCAAATTAAAACAATCATGCAAAGAAGAGTGGGCCGAAATTCCTCCACAATGATGTGAAAGACTCATCGCAAGTTATCGCAAACATTTGATTGCAGCTGTTACTGCCAAGGGCAGCACAACCCGTTATTAAGTTTAGAGGGCAATTACATTTTCACATGATTGATGGTTTTGAATAAATCTTTATCTTCAATAAATGGAACGATCACAAAGCTGCATTCTGTGTTTACTCACTTTGTCTTTACATTATAGTAAATTAGCTGAATGATCTGAAACATTTAAATGTTACAAATCAGCAAAAATAGAAGAAATCAGGTGAGGGGCAAATACTTTTTCACAGCACTGTATATCTGTTGTATATTCATGGGTGTCAGTGTTTTAAAACAAGACAAAGCAAGAAAAGTATTTATGATTTTACACAAAATAGACCTCAAATGTTTGGTAAAACATGAGAAACCTCTGATTATGAACGCTTTTCCCAGACATGAAGCTTCCCTGTCTGTTCCATGAACACTCAACGTGAATCTGGGATTTTCATCATTTTCCACGCCTTGGTCAGCTCTGACCCTGTAATGCACACACAGGTGACCCAGAGTGTCAGTAACTTTGTACATTTTATTAACACATTAAAATCCAGATCTTAGTACTAATAAGAGCACAAAGTGACACTACAACGCACTGTTGACTAGGAATTACGCTGTTTGTCCTTCAGCCCAGCATGGTATTCCATAACATTCCCAGTTTGAAAAACACAAATTTGAAAGGCGTTATCTGCAGGTTCTCTATATGATGTCAAACACACAATTAATATCCTTGTGTGTAGCAAAGCATCACATCTATTCAAACTGCAAAAAGCGTAAAATTTTGGGAGAATCTGTTCAACATAAATGATGAACTGACCTAATTTTGTGTAAATAGAGCACAATATAGAAATATGTCCATATACGCAGCTTTTATATAAATATATGTCTGAGACTGTATGTTCTAGTGCTGTATCTCTTTCTCCTCACTGTGTTTGTATTCTTCTTGGGTAATAGTTCAATTAATAAAATAGACAATGTAGTGTGTGTGTGTGTGTGTGTGTGTGTGTGTGTGTGTGTGTGTGTGTGTGTGTGTGTGTGTACTACATTGATAATTTTGTATAACAAGAGAAAATAGAAATAAAGAAGAAAAGGACTCCACACCCATTTAAAACCATTTTATATACTTATGCTCATTTATCTGTGTTCCTGTCGTTGGGAATCATCATGTCGACATGGATGTGGAACAGACACCGTGTGTCACGCACACCTTACAGCTCGTCATCCACACGATACAGAAGGAATCAAGTGTCAAGAGAGGCCTTGATCAGTGGTCAGTGGTAAAGCTCTTTCGCAGGTCTTCCATTGCAGCACAGAGGCTACTGGACGAGTGTGGCCTTATTGTTGTAAATGACTGCCCCACATGCTGGTCAAGCAGGTTCAACCTCATTTCCAGCCTCCTCAAAGTGAAAGACTCAGTCTGCCAAATTGCAAACAACATGGGATGGGACAGGTTGCTCAAAAGCTGAAGTCCTTGCATGTGTTGCAGCCTAAAAGAATATCAGGAAGGAGTTCCAGTTCATAAATACAGTACTTGTGTATATTTTTTGTTATTTTATTTACGCAAGGCATATTTAAGTTGTTAGAAGCAAAAGTACAGAATTTTTAGAAAATTTAGTTGTTTCATATATTTTTATAGCATTTATATTATTTTGTTAAGTATCGTTTACAAAGGGGTCAGAGGTTGCTGGAGAGTTGATAAGGGGGAGGAGTTAAGAGCGTGAGTCAGTCAGTAGTGATGTTCCATACCAGCGATTTCCTTTCCGATCCGATACTGAGTAAAACTCAGGCTGGTATCGGCGATACCGATCCGATACCGATACCTTGTGCAACTACACTTAATGTGTCTCGTAAATCTAAAAAAAGTAGTGTATTTCAAGTCATAGCATCATAAAAGAAATACAAGATATAAGAGTTATTTATTTATTTTAAATAAAGTATATTGAGGTAGCAGCCTCATTTACAATATAACAGAACTAATTCAACAGAAAAAACAGAACCCTCACACAAATTGTTTTCAAACATGCAAAAAAAATTAAATAAGTAAAATAATAAAACAATTAAAATAAATGAGTGTTTAATTATCTAGAACTCCTGAAATATTGCATTAACATGAACATACTGAATATCTAAATAACACTTAATTTACAGGTTTTTGTTGAGGAACAATATCATATTTACTGTTTTCCCCTTTAGTCTGTTGCGTTTTTTGCTCAGAACCTCTCCTGCCTTTGAAAAGACTCTCTCTGCTGGGACAGAAGTGGCAGTAATTCCCATGTATCTCACTGCTAGTTTGCTCAAGGCTGGGAAGGTTGGTTCATGTTCTTTCCACCAAACCAGTGCATCACTATCTCGGGGAATCACTTTCTCTTCTGAGTACTGACGTATTTCAATGAGTACATCACTGGCAGCTGACCTGTGATGTTGTCCTGACAAAACCTGCATGTCAAAATCAGTCCATATGCCTCCTTTTGATACAGCTGAACCTGAGGGGGCAGGACTCTGGTTTGGCTCTGAAGTAGAAGACCCTGAAGTGGAAGTATATGGGGAAGAGCTAACAGTAGCTGTTGAGCTTGGGGCTAGAGTGGGAGCTGCCTGTCTTGTCTGATACACTTCCTGCATTTCTGAGAGGAGACGTTTTTTCATGACTTCCACATTGTCCTTGTCTCGAAATCCGAGATGTTTAAATCTAACATCCAGAAATGTACTGGCAGCTAGACAGTAAATGCTCTCAATACCCCTGAATCTGCGCTGACATTGCTGTGCCAGTTGTGCAGCAAGTGAGCTACCTTGACACTCACAGGCTGCTACAGCCCTGTGAATGAGTGATACAAGTGGAATAACTTTGGAGACTGAAACATACTTATCAGCCGAAACTTCCCGTGTCACTTCCTCAAATGGTCTTAATGCATCAACTGTTTGCTTGATGAGGGATAGTTCTCCCTGATTTAAGCACAGTGCATTCCTCCCTAAAAGGCAGAGGGCAGTGGTCACAGCTTCATTTTGTTCCCATATCCTCTCCAGCATGTAAGAAGCTGAATTCCAGCGGGAATCTACTGACTGGATTAGCTTGTGCTCTGCCACTTTCAACTGTTGTTGAATACCCCTGAGCTTTTGTGTGGCCTGTGTGCTGTGGTGAAAAAAGGACACGATCGCACTGCATTTCTCCAGCACTTTCACCACTTCTGGGACAGTTTTTATACTGTCCTTTACAACTAAATTTAGTGTATGTGCAAAACATGGATGATGCCTCCATCCAGCCTTGTGCACTGCAGCTACCATATTTGCACCATTGTCTGTCACAACTGCAACAACCTTGTCAGTTATGCCCCATTCATCTGTGATTCGTTTAAGGGTTAAACAGATATTATCTGCTGTATGCTGCCCTTGGAAAGTGTGGGTTTCCAGAACAAATTCCCTCATTTGCCAGTTTTCAATTAGATGACATGTTACAGTTAAATATGCCTCTGTGGAAACTGAAGTCCACATATCAGTGGTAATTACAACACTAGAAGCATTTTGCAAAGACGCCCTTACTTTGCCTTTGCATTCATCGAACATATTAACAAGATGAGTCTGTCAGTTTTTTTCTTCCTGGGAGATTATATTTAGGGTCAAGAGCTCTCACAAATGCTTGGAAACCTTGGTCTTCCACTATGGACAGAGGCTGGAGATCCTTCACAATCATCTGTCCCAGGCATCTTGTGAGTGTCGCTGCTCTTGGGGAATCATCTTCAAACAATATAAAATCACAGGGCAAAACAAATTAAATACTTGCTGTTTTATAATACTGGGTAACTGAAATTGAAATTGGCAGTAAAATATTTAGTTAAATAAATAAATGCCACAATAATTGCAGAAGGTTGACAATACCTACATTTTTATATGTTCATTTAACAGCAAATTAGCCTGACTGTACATAATAATAGATACATTTTATGAAATGTTCACTGAAAGTTCACCATGGCTGTTTTATCACAATTACTATAACTTAGTGACGCCTAGTATATGTAATCTACTTTAAATAATTTATAGTTATCAATTATAAATACTTATCAATTCGTTAGCAAACCTTACCTGAATAAATCGCCCAGTGATGCACATATTTTTTACTCTAAGCTAAACTGATGCAGCTTTTTGTTGAATCGTGTATTTATGTCGTTATTTACTTCATAACCATATTTATGGTATTGATTTGAACAGCTCTTAACAGTAACAGCGCTTAGTGCTGCTTAAGGCTTCACATTGTCTCCCTCTGTACCTGGACAGTGTCCGCCTGCGGCACCGCAGCCGAAGGCCTCCGCTAGAGAGGTCTGTCTTGCCCTAGCATTAGCAGCATCTGACACAGTGCTCTCCTCTTCTGGCCGCCTAAGCGTGAAAGCCTCATATTTGGCCGTGTGGTTTACCCTAAGGTGTTTAACAAGGTTTGTTGTGTTGCCACAACTCCTTATAGTTTTTTTTACACAAATCACAAACAGCATCTTGGCTGTTTGTGGAGCTGAAATAGCTCCACACATGACTTCTCTCGCGTTCCGCCATAGCGGTACGTACAGCGCCGTAGACTGAGCGAGCGTCTGGGTGAGCGTGCCGCAGTACTTACGCATTATGCACTGACCCAGGCGGAAGAAAAAGTAGTTCCCACCAACCGCATGACATTTAGACAAGATCTCAATATTTTAGTTACTTCCACAGTTTTCATGTTAGTGCTTTGCCTTACCTCAAATGACTGAAGTATCAAAAGTATCGATATTTTGATTTGAAAATCGATTTTAGAACATAAAGACCTGGTATCGATGGAATCGATATTTCAGTATCGATCCGCGCACCACTAGTTTAAACCGAGCGACCGTTACGAGCTGCTCACAGTAACTCGCTCACAGCATCAACAGCAGCGGGTTTATCGGCTTTATTCTCCGGTAAAACCTCCTCCAAACGGCCGCTACAGGCTTTATGGAGCCGCTCGGGACCCGGAGACCTTTTTCAGCTCCACACACACAAAAACGAGGATTTTTCAGCAGCGCCGGGTCAAGTGGAGCTCCAGCCGGGATTACCGGACTTCAGGGGGCAGAATTCGCTTTAAAAGGTGGGCAGTGATTAAATTAAACCCCCCTGACAGGAATTAGACCCTCTCTCTGCTTCTCTGGGGGTCCTGTCTCTAACGCTCGGGAAGGTTAGCGGAAGGAGCTAATCTAGCTAAGCTCTGTCTGTTGGAGCCTCGTTGCTGCGGCAGATTAGCGCCACTCAGACCCCCGTGAAGCCCCCCCCCATGTGGTCAGAGACGGAATAAAGCTGCTAATATTCGTTTGTGCTACTTTAATGATCAATTAATAGACTAAAAATGTTTTTAATAAGTGACGTCACTCAGCCCCCCATCAACGTCAACAGATTACATCCACAAACCCCCCAGAGGGGATAATGTGAGCCCACCCTGGTCGCTGTTAAAACCCGCTGTGTTCCTGGTGCTTCCAGTAAATTTCCGCTGATATTTGATGAGCGTTTTAACAAGTCACACATTAACATGAGCGCACAAGATACTCTGAAAGACCAACATGAATGTTTTTCTTCCTTAAACTAAGCGTGACATCACAAAACCTCACTAACAGGAATTCAGCCTTTCTCAGGTCTTCACCATCACCCAGTGCTGATCCTGTGGTGATGATGTCATCACTAGTGACTAAACCTGTTTATCAGCAGCTGAAGAATTAAAAGCTCAAATGTTTCTTTTAACTGCTCAAACAGCTCAAACCAATATTAGCGTTTTATTCCATGCCTGACCACATGGGGGGGGCTTCACGGAGGGTCCACTCAGAGCAGCGCGCTGTAAACCCTGACTGTTTGTCGTTGCTCAGGTTATCATTGGTGAACGAGTGAGGAGCAGTGGAGGAGAAAGAGCAGGGAAACTGAGGACAGCCTCGGGATCAAAGAGCTGATCTGTCTGAGTTTAGAGGAACATCAGCTCAGAGGGAAAAAGCTCTCCCACCATAAAAGTCCAGGCCGAGAGCCGAAGCACCACAGGAGGCTCGGAGCTTTGAAAGGTACAGAGGTTTTATAATCCACTGTGTTTGGAGCTGAAATAGTCCAGAATAAAGAGCAGCTGCAGTGGGTTTGATGATGTCTGGACTAAACAGTTACAGCAGAAAAGTAAAAAGAGCTTCTGAAGCTTTCAGACGTTTATATTCCCAACATGATAAGAGCCAAATGAACTAATAGAAGCTCTAATTACTCACAGTCTACTGACATTGTGTTCCGGTTTGGGACGCAGCCAAAATATTTGTAACCTTTTATGGTTCTGGGTCTCACTGTAACTCATTAAATAAGACTGAATAACGGCTGATTTTCTCAAGATCTTCACTTAGAAATGATGGCTAATAACTAAACAGGGCTCTAGATAAAAAGTAGCTTACGGAGCCGATTCACAGAAAAAAATCAGACCAGCTCTGTGATTTAAAGGGGAATTCCACCCATTTTTCATAGTTTCTGCATAATTAAATGGTTACCATGCCAACAACATCACAGAGCGGTTTGGTATGAAACGCCTGGTTCTAGAGAGACTTACAGAGTCAGAACTGTTCACAGTGATGATGATAGGAACCAGACGAAAGCCTATCAGTTACGCTTTAAGATGAAAATGGATAAAGAAAATGCAGAAAAACAAAAAGTGATAAATACAGAACAGAAATAAATAGTTACCCATAAAAATAATAATAATCCATCAGTCGCCGCTGGCCAGTTAATTAATCTAATATAACTTATTTATTGATGAACTTTATTACTCAGATTAATCATTGTGGTCCAGTCTGGAGCCTGAACTAAAGACCCAGTTATTACTGTAATAGTTTAGCTTTTCTGCTCTGAAACTCGTTTGTGTTCAGCTGCTGGTTTGAGCTGAACGTCTGTGTGATTCTGTAAAATTCCTCTTTAATTTCACTGAGAGGTTCCTGTTGGACTGGGAACCGTCAGGTTTGGTCTTGTGGTGAGTTCATCCTCTTAGCTCTGCACCTCAAACATGACCGTGACGTTCCTGTAACAGAAGCCACGATGTGAGCAGAGGAACGAGGAGCTTCAGGAAATTAGGAGAAGAAAACAGTCAAATCATCATTTAGACCAAACTGGGACTTTGACCAGAGTAAAATGTACCACAGAACTGGGTTTTAGTCCCAGATTAAAACCCAGTTTTAATAAAAACCACTGGGTTCAGGTTTTTTTTTGTCTATTATTAATTTAAGAACCATACGACGTGGTGGGCGTGTATAAAATGCATGTTTTTCATTGAAGTTGAAAATAAATAAACGTGTTTTCACTCTAAGCAACTACAACATCCACCATGTTAGCTCCAAAATAAGAAAAGCTTCTCTCAGGCGTTAAACAGCGTGCGGTCAGTATTTACAATCAATATAGCGTCTATATATATAATATATATGTAGTGTATTATATACACACAATAATCCACTAATTAATTAATAATCTAATATTTCTCCTAGTGGGAGTGTCGAGTAAAAGTAAAAAGACACTTTTTAACTGGTTTTAAGTGATTTTATTGGATGAAATTTTCACTTTATTGTCAGATTATTTTCCTTGTTGTGAGAAATCTGTTCGATCTGCCGGTACAGTGAGATCATTTTACTTCATTAAATTAGTAGATAATTTCTAGAAATGAGCTAGAATCTTATAATGAGCACCATCTCAAAATGGGAAGTGGTAGATATATTGACTGGATTTAAGATCATTTCACTGAGAGGACCTTCTGTAGCAGTGCTCCTCTACACCACTGATCCATCCTGAGTAACACTGAGTTCAATCAGATTCGTTTAGTTTTACACTGTTTCACATTAGAGCAGCCAAACCTCCTGACCTCCCAGAGTGAAGTCCAGAGAACTGAAATCTGCAGCTTCTCTCCTTCTTTAACCACCACAGCTTCAAGTTACTTTCAGTTTCCTTTCAGTTTCCTTTCAGTGTTTCTTCAGACACGACCCAGTGTCGCCATCTAGTGGTAACACAATGATAAACATTCACACTGTTGCACCCTTTTGTCCTCTCACTCTCACTCACTCTCTCTCTCTCTCTCTCTCTCTCTCTCTCTCTCTCTGTCTCTGTCTCTCCCTCTCTCTCTCTCTCTCTCTCTCTCTCTCTCTCTCTCTCTCTCTCTCTCTCTCTCTCTCTCTCTCTCTCTCTCTCTTCATCTCTCTCTCTCGTTCTCTCTCTCGTCTCTCGTTCTCTCTCTCTTTTTTTACACACACACTCCTGAACACATATATGCACCTACATGTGTTTTACTATACAATAAGTGTATTGAGATATTTGTAGTATTGTTATCAGGAATAATGAATATGTGCAGTCTGATCAGATCAGGCCAGTCAGCTTCAACAATGACAGCTTGAGAGAATCACTGTTCAGAGTTTATGAAGAACCTGTATTAGACTAGATTTCTGTATCACAGCCGTTCACGACCGTTTATCTCCAACACAGCAGCTAAACTAGGCTGTATAAACAGGTAAACTGTGGGTGACACCTGTTAACTAAAGTGTCTGACAGACACTGTAATAAAATGTACACAACAGATTTCAGGTTAATAAACAGAATCATCATAAAAGAAAGAAGAAACCCGTAAACACGGTACCTGTTTATCTCGGATCAGCTAGCTCAGCTAACGCTGCCTCAGGCTGGAGTCCAGCTGTGAGAGCGGATCTCAGCAGGTTTCGTGTTTGGCCGCTGATAATAACGCTGTTTTATTTAGTTCATGTTAAATGAACACAGGTGACCGTTTGGACGTGGTCTGTTCCTCCTGTGTGCTGGTTCAGTTCTCCTCTGTCCTTCTACACTAAACTGGACATCTCTGTAGTGTTTTTCCTGCCAGAGCTGCTGTTTTAAGGTTGGTGAATCTTTTAAATTTAACCGCGTGTCGTTCGTATTGGTGTTTGAACTGATACGGTTATAATTTATTTTTACTCTGTAAAGTTAAAAATGAAAGTAGTGAAGTAAAAGCATCTCATTAAAAATGAACTCAAGTAACAGTAAAAGTACTGTGATTTAATTCTACAGTTACAGGGAAAACTCTACTCAATTACAGCAACAAGAGTAAATGTAATTCATTACTTACACCTCTGGAATTTTCCATCCATACCTAAACAGAAACGTATATAAAGTTTAGTACATGAATAAATCCAGTATCATAGACGCTTGTGTGACAAATGCAGTGTAGCTGATGTTGATCCATGAAAAGCCTGCTGGCCCAGTCTTTTTAAGGTTTGATATCAGAGACACTCTAATGTGACTGAATGTGCTCCAACTGGTTTTCTCTTTCTGAGGAAAAGCAAGTTCCAGCTAGTTTATGATTCAGTCTGAACTCCAGTAGAGGAGCTGAGTGTGTGATATAATAAACTGATGGACTGTGAGAAACTACAGATGATATTATCATATATGAGCTGATGAGTGTCTCTGCTGTAGGACTGGAGATCCTGATAAAGACGGAGCTGAACTTTTCTAACTGAAGACTCTGAAAGACTCTGAACTCTGACCTCAGAAGCAGGTGACTCTGCTCTCGGCTTTACTGGGTATTTTTACTGATTTACTGCTTGTTTTTGACTTTCGGTGTGAAACAGACTCTCAGACTGAACTGAGGTTAGAGAGAGGAAGTTTTCAGTTCAGTGAGTTGTGGTTATTTGCTGAAATGTCTACATAGGAAAATGAACAATTCTGCTGTTTCCAGTTCTGATTATTACTTTCTGTTGGGTTGTTTATGTAATGATTCACGGTGTGTTTCTTTGCACTGTGTATATTTTTCTTTAGCCTCAGATCTGTGTTCTGTATATATTTATCATTTTATGACTGTCTGTGTACAATACAGTTAAAGCCTCGCAGCATTGACTGGTGTTGGAGGCAGCAACAAAATCTTCTTTAAATTCTGATAATCTTGGTTTACTGAAATTGTTTACAGAGGAAGAACAAAATCTACTTAACTCTGAATGGAAGTTAACAGAATAGCATTTCCAAGTAATTCTGCAGCTTTTCTGTTCACTAATTCATTATGAAATGTAACACATTCTGAGGTGCAGCTGGAAATTTCAAATTCTGTAAAAATGTTAAACAACAAAAATGTACAAGAGGTACAAGGTTTTGTTCTGAAAGGGATGATATGCAGGTGCAACTTAAAGCATGGGCTGAAGCCCAGGGCCCTGAGTAATTCAGATCCTCTAATTTTTCTTTGGTGTGTTCCCTTCCACTACCTGAGCCTGCCCAGACTGATCTTAGTTCTTGGGAAATTTGATTAGTTTTCTGTGTGAGCTGTCTGTATTAAGCCCAATCAAATCATACACTCTCTACCAAGCTCCACTTCTTTTCTAAGCCCTGCATTCAGTGCACAGCAACTTTTGCTATCCACCATTGTCTCAAACCTTCAGTTTGTTTAGCATGTCAGTGTTTGAATTTGAAGCTCCAGTCTGGTAAACTGGGAATGTTAAACTGGGGATCCTTACGATTTGTTCTTGTCCAAACCTGAAAACCTCGTTTTCTGTGAATTTTGTAATTATAGTGCTATATTACTACAAAGGCTAGCATAGGCTTTGTAAAAATGTGAAAGCAAACATCTGATGTCATGTCAGTGCATTAAGGTAAGACATGAATGGGTCATTAATATTTTTATTCCTGCTGTGGCAGTACGCTTTAGCCTAAAATGATGAAGTTTAGGTTTTAAAGTTTTTGTTTTATCTGATTTTATCTTTTTAATGTCATCTTCATTGGGCAGACATGGCTGTGGTAAGCGTATACATGCTTTATAGTGAAGTGTGCTGCAGTGCTGGTTGTGTTTATGTGAATCCTGTATTCCGGTTAATTGCTGTTGTTTTGTATTAAGATAGAGTAGAAGTGTTGGATTAGGTAGGGTGACGACTGTATGGCTGGAATAGGCTAGGAATGCGACATAAACAAATTTGGAAACAGCATGTACTAAGTTGGCCTACCCACTTTTTCACAGGCCTACCAATTTATGTCTGCCTAAGGCACTGGATCAAACAATAGGCTACAGCATGTCATAGATCTCAGTTGTTTTGTTCTAAAAGACAGATTTAACACTTCGCATCTTACTGTACGCTCTATGGTTTTAACAACAAAAGTGTTTTAAACATCAATTTAGAATAATTTAGTTAATCATGGTATCAGCTAGCAAACTCTTCTCAAACTTGCTGTTCTTGAGCCAAAAGTTATGTGTGAGGTGGACCTGGCTTCCTGTTTAGTTTCTTATTCAGCGTTTTCAGTCCAGCTTAAAAATCGTGTTGTTTTTTTATAAATATATGCCTATTTTGAATTTGATTCCAGCAAACACATTCCAAAAAAGTTTGGACAGGGCAACAAAAGGCTGGTAAAGTTGTGTAATGCTTTGATTAACTGACAACTGTGGCACTAGATTAAAAACGGGTATATGATTCTCTGGAAATAACTGCATAGGCTCAGAAACACTTCTGACAACCAATGTTTATGAACACAATTAATTGCTGCATCCATAAATACAGTTTAAAACTCCAAAACGCAAGCAAAGAAACCAAATATAAACAGGGTCAAGAAATGCTGCCACCTTCTCTGGACCCAAACTCATTTAAAACGAAATGAGGTGAAATCGAAAAGTGTCCTGTGGTCCAACGAATCAACATTTGAAATTCTTTGGAAATCATGGACACTGTGTCCTCTGGGCTAAAGACCACTCAGCTCAGTACAGTCATCACATTAATCCTGACTGCCTTTTCAAACTACTGACCAGAAAACATTGTTGAGCACATTAAAGCCCCACTCTGAGATCAGTGCAGCAGTCAGGCTGGCTTTCAGTAGTGCTACAGCAGATTTTTAGAGCTTTCAGTTAATAATGTAAACCATTTGCACGTGTGAAACTGAAAATAATGTATCACTGCTTTCATAGTTTTTATAAGAAGTTTTAAGTGTGGCTTTTGCAGAATCTCTAGTTGTAACTTACTCTTAATAAGCTGTCTCTCTCTCTCTCTCTCTCTCTCTCTCTCTCTCTCTCTCTCTCTCTCTCTCTCTCTGTCTCTCTCTCTCTCTCTCTCTCTGTCTCTCTCTGTCTCTCCCCATCTCTCTTTCTCTCTCTGTATTCCTGTGTTCAGCCACTCCTGTGTGTGGAATGTGGTGTTGTGTGGAACCTGAAAGTGGTTCATGTTTTTCTAATGAAAAACTGATTCAGACACTCATTGAGTTGTGAACCTGAACTGAAACCGTTTCTCTGTGAACAGAAACACAGTAACTCCCTGAAGTTCTCCTGCAGTAACTCTGTCTCTGAGCTTCATGCTGTGTTTCTCTTCATGTATGAGTGGAACATTAGAACCTGTTTAATCTGACTGAACATGGATGATGTGGTCACTAAATCAGACCATTAGAACAGCAGCAATGCTGTCTGTCTGGATTTCTGGGTCACATTCAGACAGTCTGTTCAGTGTTTACTGACTTCACACACATAAAGCCAAAGCACTGAGTGTTTCTACATCAGAATAAAGTTCTGTGTACAAGTTGATTTGATTTGACCTCAGATACACTTTTAATATAGTGAGAGTGAAATGTGCTCCAACTGGTTTTCTCTCTCTAAAGAAAAGGGAGGTGTCAGATTATCATTCAGTCTGGACTGGGATTGAGTGTGTGCGCAGGAGTGTGTTCAGGTGTGTGTACAGGAGTGTGTTTAGGTGTGTGTACAGGAGTGTGTGTGCAGGAATATGTACAGGTGTGTGTTCAGGAGTGTGTTATAATAAGATGGTGGACTGTGAGAAACTACAGATGGTATTATCATATATGAGCTGATGAGTGTCTCTGCTGTAGGACTGGAGATCCTGATAAAGATGGAGCTGAACTTTTCTAACTGAAGGCTCTGAAAGACTCTGAACTCTGACCTCAGAAGCAGGTGACTCTGCTCTCGGCTTTAGTTCTGCTTGTGAATATGGTTTCAGTGTGGAGTACTGAAGGTAAAGTGGAGACACGTGGTCCTCACACCTGGTTTATTTAAGTCCTCGTCAGAGTTTGAGTTTCTGTGATATTGTTCTGTTTTCATTTGGTTAGTTTCACTTTATAAAAGATAAAGTCCACCAGTTTATACACAGGCAGTGTTTCCCCGAGATTATTTCAGGCTGGGTGGTTGACCCTTCACTGCTCCCACTGTAGTCGTGTGTATGTGGGGTCAGCAAACATGTGGAGGCCAGTGTAGCATCATCATGAGGAGTTATTCTTTAATAATGCTCTTTATACATTTCTACATTAATTACACAAGAAGTGTGATTGTAGGAGTTTATTTATATTCAGTTAATTCATATATGAAGAGTTCATGTATGATTGCTGAATGCTTTAGAGTTCATAATGAGTTAAATAGTAATGTCCATACTTTTTTCTGTAGAAATGTGAAAGTCTAGTGTTAATAGTTGCTGAGAGACTAAATACTTTTAACGTTGTTCAGCCTTTTTTGTAACACTACAAAATGCTATGTGGATCAGGTCTATAAGAAATGCCAAACAGATCTTTATTATAAGGTTATCTGACCAATTCTAAGACTTTGTGAAAAATGCTTCAGGAAGTTATGTATGCAAATATCCAGCAGGGGAGCTCTTGCTGGTTTTATTCATCAGGAAAGCAGCAAAGGTGAAACATCATGTTGAAGTTTAATTTCTTATATTATTCTATTTTCAGCAGTACAACACAGATTTCAATAAAATATATAAACCCCAAACTAAAATCTCGGATTATGGAAAAATAAACTTCCTTGATGAAGCTATACGATGAAAGCCTGTGGTGAGTAGATGCTAAAAGACTACTCTAAACTCTAACTCTCTTTAAAAGCAGCTTTAAATAAATTAAAGGTATTTCTGGAGCTCCATAGTTACTTATCATGTGATTATCATGATAACTGTTATAATTAATGATGGTAATTAAAATGTAGTTTCCTTAAATACGTTTACACTCTTTAAAAATGCATTTGAAACTGAAATGATCAGAAAGAACACCAAGCTAGAAAGATGGTAAAATTCAAATGAAAGGTAAACAGCGCCTCTCCTATAGGAGATTATATCTTCTCACCTACTGAACTCATTCTATGGCATAATTATGTTGAAGATGCTTTAGTACTGATTGGTTTACAGGTTTACTCCAACTGACTGAAGCCTCACGGACATGTTTTTAGAATAAAGACTAAAATAAATCTGAGCAGGTAAACCTGTGTATGAACTTAAATTTCTCATCCGCTCAAAATTACATTTTGAATTCAGCCATTCCTGCTAACTGAGGTACGTTTAGAGGATAAAGTCTGCAGGCAGTAGGCAAGTGAAACCAAGTGACTGGAGACCGAAAACTCCTAAAAAAGGTTTACCAAAACTACCGTACATGGTACTGGGGGGAAGGGGTGGGGTTTAGAAATGTGGCAGAAAGGGGGAGTTTACAATTTGCATACTAAGCATTTTCACAGATCTTGGCATTCTTCAGGAAATTACTCAACCATAAATATGTTGTTTGAGTAACTGAGTTTTTTAACCTCAGTCACAAGCTGAGAATATTTCTGAGCTGGCTCAGGTATGTCATTGGAAATTATCTGGACAAATAAAACTAAAGCAAATCATCTTACATGTGAAAAATGTTTTTTCAAACATTTTCCTGGTATCAAATTTAAAGTGGGCATATATATTTACATACACTGTTATGTTGTGTGTTATGTTCAATTAAATATAAGATTTAAGCGATTTGCACATAATTGCATTTTTTTATCTACATTTTGCACAGCTTCCCAAAATGAGGTTGTAAGTTACATTTCAAACACAGCAACTTTAAAGAATTCTTCATTCAATCAGATCAAACGATGATCTGAATATTACAGCAAGACTGTTTTTCATTTTAGTGTGTAATGCTTTGATGTTTCCTCACATAAAGCAGTTTCTGTTTTGACCGTGTGCAGCATGCTCATGAAGAATTTCACATAAATCCTACACCTGAGCTCACACCTCACCACCCCTAGTCTGATCACATTAATATTCAGGACACTAAAAAACAAACAACATGAAAAAGAAATCTGAGCACAACAGAATTATTGTAATAATCCTGTATTAGATTAGATTTCCTTATATGGCTGTAAACCTCCAAAACTGTATTTTATACACATCAACAGGCAATGGGTTGACACCTGTTAACTAGCTAGCTAATAAGCACTTGCAATAAAACATATACAACAGCTTTGAAGTTTATTAATAAATAGTATATTTTTCTACAACAAAGCAAGAACAGGAGGTAGAAGGACACCGTACCTGTTCAGCAAGGATTAGTTAGTGAGTTCAGTGATGAGAGTAAACGAAAGTCATTATTTTTCACCTAAATGTTTGATAAGAACCGAGAGGTAGCAGTGTACCATACTGTACCCAAGAGTCCTGTCCCTGGTTTATTCATATCAAACACATTACAAAACCTTAAAATAAAATGTTTATGAATTACATCAAACTGCTGTATGACAATCTAATGAGTATACTTTGACAAATGTTTCCTTTGAGACAGTCAATAAAATAATGTTAATCATATCATCTTTACCACAGCTCATACTGCACTGTCAGAATAATGAACGTATACAGAAACTACTGTAGAGTGTCTCAGTTGTGTTGAACCTGAAGCTGTAACAGCTAAATCAGCATCTTACCTTATTACATTAAAAGAGATTATGTAGGAAGGCTATTCCTAAAGTTATCCCTAAAATCCTCAAGAAAATGGCTGATAGAATATACAATTATTCCTACATATTCCTCCATTGTAATGCACATCACATACCCATAATCCCATTTTGAAGTGCTGTATGTTGCATGTAATGTATAGGCATGTGAAATGCCATGAACTTGCACTATATTCATGAAACACTAATGTCTTCTGGGTGTAATTAAGTCAACAATAATTATTGAGGTATGGATATCTTTTAAATATCATGCATATAGAATTGTGTTCGTTTCCTCAAAAACAGGATTATATACATACACATATGTGTGTATATATATATATATATATATATATATATATATATATTAATGTATGTATTAAACATCAAAGGATATGTTTTTATTATGTTTTTAATGTATACTTGCTACTCATTAATGAATGTATTTAATGAATATCTCAGGCTGATTATGTAATTATAATGAAGCGTTACTGTTCTGTTCCTGAATAGACCATGAAGGCTTCATGTACATGTACTTACTGTTTGTTAAGTGTCTAAATTAGGATAACTGCTAAATTCTAGTTACATTTCTGTTTGGTCTGCAAGGTTTATGCTGCTTCAGATTTCGGAGTTAACTGGATCTTCTTGCATGCAGAGCTCTAATTTTGCGTTTTTCCCTCTTCAGACTGTCTTTCAGCAATGATGCTTCTGTGTGTGATGCTGCTGATTTTCTCTGGTTTCATGGAGGCCAATTCAGGTTTGTGTCTGTCATGTAAAAAGCTGTGTATCTGAGCGAGATGTGCATCAAACATGCAATAGATCAGGGGGGTTCAAACTCAGAGAGAGCCAGATAGCATATCAGATGTCAGAAATATCTGTGGGCCAAAATATCATTCACCAATAATTTACAATTTTAAGTCTTAAAAATATTCACGTATGGAATTTGAGCTTTCTGTGAGCTCCCATGTTTCCTGTCACTGTATAAAAGATGCACTTTCCACAGATGCACAGAGAGAGAGAGAGAGAGACAGAGAGAAAGAGAGAGAGAGACAGAGAGAGAGAGAGAGAGAGGAAAAGAGAGAGAGAGAGAAAGAGAGAGAGAGAGAAAGAGAGAGAGACAGAGAGAGAGAGAGAGAGAGGCATATGTATTGTTGGATTTCTCAGAGCACTGTGGAACAGTAAACTCTTATAACAAATAATTCAGTTGTTTAAGAGTAACAATAAAGTCTTATGTAATAGTTATTATTGGGACGTATGACCAGAAAGCAGATGCTTGCGGTTTGAAACCAAAAATGAAGCTTAACTTGGGGAATCGGAAATGCAGAGAGTCGTCAATAAACCTGCATGGGTCAAATCCAGGAGGAACAGCAAAGTAAGAAAGGTGACCATAACAGAGAAAAGCAAGGCAGGGCAAAATCCAGAAAACAGGTGATGAGTCAGAACCATGAAGTACACCAACCAGGCAACAGTGCAAAAGGGGCAAATCCAAAAAAACAGAGTCAAAAGAGAACAGGCAGGAAGTCGAACACACGATCCAGGGCTATCCAAAAAATGCTCAGTATGTTCACAGGTGAAAGCAACACTTTGCACTGGTCTAGTCTAAAGCCCGGCCTCTTCCACTAAACTAAAAGAGTCATGTAATACACTCAGTCACATTAATACTCAGGTAACCTCAACCACTGATAGGATGGTGAAGAAATGTCTGTAGTCACATGACGTGGCTGAGGAGTCTGGGAAATGGAGTTTGGATCCGGAAACAGTAGCGAGTGAAACAGCTGAGCCTCGTGATTCCCCAGGGGATTCTGTGAAGAGCAGTTCATGTCTTCTGGAGTACTGTCTGCATGCGTCACAATTATCCTGTTAAAGTGTTTATTTGTATTATAATGAGACAAAACAAATGTAATATTAAATACATTTTAACTGAACTACTGAATTTGCTCTAATGAGAAATTGGTGCTGTTCTTAGTGTTTGTGCTTCATGGCTGTAGTCTTGACTGAAGGCTATAGTCATTAAGCTGAAGGTCTAGTCAGAGAAGAAAGACTCTTAAACTTTAGCTAACCTTGGTATCACATGGCAGTGCATTGCACTGTTACTTTAAGGTACTGATGCAATGTTCTGGCTGGTGGACCATTCTTAACACACTCTTATACAGAAGCCACTGGCCAATTAAAATCCATCTGTGGGCCCTGTTTGGACCTGAGGCTGAACTTTGGACTCCCCTGGATGAGAATTATGAATTAAAAACAACTGTGCTGGAGCATGTTCGCCCTCATGTTTGCAGAATAATGTGAAAAAAAATAAGAGAAAGCAGTGATTTTTACAAATAATTTCATATATATATATATATATATATATATATATATATATATATATATATATATGTGTGTGTGTGTATAATTTTTTTAATACTGTTGTTTTATTATACACTATATTTTCCATTACAGAGAACTTTAAGGTTGTTGGCCCAGTTGAGCCTCTTGTTGTTGAAGCTGGTGAAGACCTGGTTCTGCCCTGTTCTCTCCAACCCAACATCAGTGCTGTGGATATGACGGTGGAGTGGATCAGAACAGATCGGACTGATACTGACAAACTAGTGCATCTCTATGAAGGTCATAAAGACACAAATGATAAGCAGATGAAGTCTTACAGAGGAAGAACAGCTCTGTTTAAAGAAGAACTGCAGAAAGGAAACACCTCACTGAAGCTCTCAGCAGTCCATCCTTCTGATGAGGGAGTTTATCAGTGTTACGTTGAGTCTGGGTCGCTGTATGATGATGTCACTGTTCATATTGTAGTTAAAGGTGAGTGATAACAGTTTGAGTGCTTCACTTAATAATAATAATAATAATAATGGTGATGGTGGTAGTGTTCTATTTATTGGAAACCAATAAGAGAATGTATAAATATGATACAAATAAACTAGTATATTTTCAGTTAATGTGTATGTGCGTGTGTGTGTGTGTAATATGTTAAGAAAATGTAAAGTAATTTAAAGTGTACTGTATCTCAAAAGTTATGTTTATAAAAAGAGACTAATTGTGACTACATTAAGAAACTGTTAGAAAAATGGATGTATCATTTTCATTGATTTTATTTTTCTTTCTAGAACTTTTTAAAGTAGTTGGTCCAGCTGCACCTGTTGTTGTTGAAGCTGGTGAAGATCTGGTTCTGCCCTGTTCTATTGAACCCAGGATCAGTGCTGAAGATATGGTGGTAGAGTGGATCAGACTGTACCTGAATGACAGATTAGTGCACCTGTATGTAGATTATGAAGACAGAAATCAGGAACAGATGGAGTCTTACAGAGGAAGAACAAGCTTATTCAAAGAAGAACTAAAAAAAGGAAACACTTCACTGAAACTCTCAGCAGTTCAACCTTCTGACGAGGGAGTTTATCAGTGTTACGTTGAGTATAGAGACTGGAATAATAATGTAAATATATATGTTGAAGTTAAAGGTAAGAACCATCACAATTTCCCTGTGTATTAGTTCTGATTTATTAACTTACATAATGCATGAATTAATCAGTAACAGTTTACAGTATAGGTCTCAAAATTAATTATTCATTTTTAAGTTATTAATGTTGCTTTATTGGTATATTACTTAACATTTGATTAAGCAGTATTTATTATTTAGTAATGGATTAAGAATGTAGTATTTGAGTACATTAAACATTTAACTGATAGTTTCTCTTTTGTTACTAGTGTATTGACTGTGTACTAATTACTGCTTATTATATTGCCAACAAATTCATGTGAATTTATTCAAAAAGAGCATAATTAGACTGCTAGTACTTATAATTTAATCAATCTAGTGAAACATCATTAAATATTTCCTTCTTTAATTAATCAGTTACTAAGTAATAAACAAGCTGAATTAACAGTTAAGATGAGATAAGATGCCTTTATTGTCATTGCACAGTGTACAAAGAAATTGAGCAGCAATGCAGCAGCACTTTCTACATACAAAACAATTAAACACATCATTATATCATATATCATTAACTAATATATCACTAACAGGTAATTACTGGTTAACAACATAATTAAATATAGCTTTGAGACCATCAAGTGTTACAAGCTCATCTTTATATCACATAAAAGACCACATACAGTACTTTAGATTCTTAAGTACAAAATTTGAAATTATGTCTAAGCATTCAGTGTTAGACAAAAGCATACTCTACATATTACTATAATGATAAACATCGCAATATAACATTAATAAATAAAAAGAATATGCTTTAATAAATAATAATAAACTATAATTAGTGCTCGATAAATCTTCAATATAATACACCATTCTGACACTTCCACATTCAAGTGACAGCCCAGGTGGCTGCAAGGAAAGCGACACTAGTCGACTGTCACCAAAAGCCGGAAAACGCTATCTTTCCAGGCTAGCTGTTTTTAGCAGCTGGCTAACTTGAAGCAGTGCTCCGTCACTCACACAACACGGAGAATTGATGATACTGTAGATCAAACAAGACAAAAAAAGTTTATTTCAGTTTAAACGTAGCTAAAAGGAGGAGTCTGTCTGGTGTTAGATACATCATGGTTCGTAACATGCGTTGTTCAGAAACTCAAAGTGTTAAACTTTCTTAAATTATGACTATTACAAAAACTGCAGCCATGCTTTTCCAGCTGGTAAAAACAGCTAACCAGAAACTTTTTCCCACTCTCCCATGACAGATTTGTGAAACGTTCCACTGTTTGGCGAGTGTTTGTCATGTTCTGATCATAAAAGATAGTTTAAAACAGCAATTAACATTTTTTGGCAATATTTCATTAAAAAATTACTTTTGTAAAAACTTATTCTAATTATTTCTTGCACATAGTCATTCTGAATTCTGAACTATGCCTAATATATCACAACTTTAGTACAATTTTATCATGTTTGTGTTTCAGGAAAAGGTTTTCATGCTTGGAAGATTGTCCTCATCTGCATGTCAGCTTTTGCCATTACATTAACCGCTTTTACAGCTTACATCGTGAAAGGTAATTTTTGAATTCATAATTTTCAGGAATAAATTATATTTAAAAACATTTTCCCTATGGACTGTATGCATGTGCAGAAACTGTGCAATGTCATGACTTCTGGAAGACTGTATAATTTAGTATGATAACATTTCAAAAAGCTGAGCTCCTTGTCAGGTTATGTGCTCCTCACATCCTCTTGTGTGTTAATATGGACCGTGTTCACTCTAACTTGTTGATTTTCATCACTAAAGCATCAGGAGGTTGCCAGAACTAGCAAAGTTACATTTCAGTAGAACAGTAAAAAAATTGTGCTTTAATTATTCAAATTGAAACAATATTGAAATACATCAAATGGTTCCAAATTGATCAAATGTCATCAACATAATTACCAAAACAGAAGAACTAAAAAAACAAACTGATTGTGTTGATGTAACATATTTTATTTGTCATATTTCATTACAACAATATACAAAAAGTTGCTAAGTTCACTACACAGACTACAATCACTAAGTATCAGCATTTCTGAATATTATAATTCTGAATTACAGTCACTGGATGATAGGGCTTTCTGAAAGATTTCCATTGTTTCTCTCTAATTTTAGATAAATTCTCAAAAAAGCAGCTCTCTCCTGCACAATGTTCAGTCATAACCTACATGCGAGTCCAGTCCGAGAATAAGAAGGAAGAACTGAACCTGAAGAAATTCAACACATCAGAGGAGGGATACAGAAGACTCATCCCAGCTGTCACAAACTGCAGAAAGGCTCAGTGAGTGTTTTACATAACCGTTATTGAGCTAATATTAATACTGTGGTGTAATTTATGGGCAAATTGTTAGAAGTCTAGGGGGTCTAAAGAACTTTAATGGTCTTGTCAAAGTACTGTTACTTTCATGTTGCATAAAAGCATGAGATATTACATAAAAACATTACATATGTTGCACATATACATGTGTATGGTAGGAACACATTTCAGTTTGCATACCTGAGAGTTCTTCATCCAGATTACATGTCGCATACACTGCCTCACCAGCTTTGCTAAATGACCTTCCACACTGTTTTTCATTTTTCAAGATTCATTCCGTCCTCATCCACCTTAATGAAACTGCTTTATTTCTAACACACAAAGAAATAAACAGTAATGTTACGTATAATTTTGTACAAAATGCACTTAGAAAAACGGATCCCACGCAATCTGTTAAGCAGTAAATATGCATTTTACTTTATGCATTATCATCTGATTTATGAGCTCCCACTTTGAAGTTTAGCCGTCAACATTCACCTCAACTTCTGTGACTTGGGTAAGTAAAGCAATACAAGACAAGCAGAGGAGCAAAAATAAGCCTCTGTAATATTTATTTTTAAAAACGTTTTATTTCAGAACTTCTACATAAGTTAAAGGGAGAACGTCAGTCTGTAGTGCTGTTCCCGCTGTTTTCCCTCAAGATACGCTTGGCAAGTCCAGTGATTTTTTTGGGTAATTGTTTTATGCTGACTCAGCAAGGTTAGATAGCAAGGAAAGTCTACTTACAAACAGGTGACACATTTTGAAACATAAAATGTAAGATGTTTCCATTCATTTCTTATCCTTCTGCTATTACCAAACACAGTTCTGGTTGTTTTTAGCATAATGACTTTTAATGTAATAAAAAGTGAATTAATTCTTTTGAGTATAGACGTATTTGTGTAAATACATAATTTACTACATAATTTAAGGTGCTGGAAAATCTTGAAAATGGACCTTGAATGTGCTTGAAAAGTGTTTGAATTTGACCTGGGAAAAGGTGTATGAACCCTGAGAGAAGAGGGACCATCTGGCTTGTTGTCAGCACATAGTTCACAGGTCAGCACCTGTGATGGTCTGGGGGTGCATTAGTGGGTGACTTGCACATCTCTGAAGGCACCATTAATGCTGAATATGTACAGGTTTGGAGCAACATATGCTGCCATCTAGATTGCCCAAAACAGGGCCAAGCAACAGAACTAAAGTCCAGACCTGTCGCCCATTGAAAACATTTGGTGCATTGAAAATATGACAAAAGAGACCACCAACCCCATGTGTCAGACACAATGCACTGCACTGCAGTCCCCAGAATGCACTGCAACTTAAACTATGTGCTTAAATACTCCTACTCCAACAACAATTTATGGAACAGCAGTTACACCTGAAGTCTACACAATTCCACACCAGTCATATCACCATCATCTCAACTGCAGTTTAACCATCATAAACACCTAACATTAGCTCAGCAGCACAGAAACGGAGCCAAAGTATATTAATGAACTTGCAGCAAAGAAAGGACGCCAGGTGTCTAGTTTAAGCAAAGGTAAGTTTGAAAGACTGAGCTTCTGGTGACATTTAAAAGAAATGGGAAATTACAAGTATTCATGTAATATTTCAAGGTCTATTATAAGTTAGAGTGCAACATTAATTAAAAATGAAAAACATTTTTTAAAATTTTTGATATTTGTTGAGATTATTTAGTATGTCCTTAGTGGTTGAGATTGACACCCCTGCCCTTTTTGAGCACTATTGAGCAGATGAAATCTCATATCAAGCAAGAATGGGAAAATGTTTAACTTTCAAAATTTCTGTAAAAGGTCTCAGTTCCAAAGTGCTTACAGTGTATAGGTAAACGAAGAGGTGATGCATCACAATGGTAAACATGCCCCTGTTTTGCCAACTTTTTTGAAATGTGTTGCAGGCATCAAATTCAAAATTGGTATATATTTTTCAAAGAACTATGAAATTGATTTGTTTCAACATTTGATATGTTGACGTTTAAATTATTAAATGTTGTCATTTAAATTAAATATACAGTTTCAATTAATTGTACATGATTATATTGTATTTCTGTTTATATTTTGCACAGCCTCCTAACATTTTTGGAAATGGGGTTGTATAGCCATCAGACTGATTTTAGTCATATCATAAATCACTACTTGCTTGTTTTAAATGATAATTACTTAATATTCTTCTTAAAAACGCAGTTGTTAACATAGTACATATATTAAAGTACAAGATCATTGTAAACCTCAACAGGGAATGCTAAAGTTCCTTTCTTAAATTATCAAGCAAAAAATGGTCTGTGATTTCTTGCTCTGAGAAATCCCTACTTTAATTCTAGGGAAGCTTGATAACAATTAATGACTTAATTAAGCAAGTGGGAGAAAACACAGGAGGAACAAAGGTAATGTGTCTCCACATATCCATGTCAGTGGAGTGCAAGAGTAAAAGATAGTATCAAGAATTACAATGTCAGTATTGAATTTTTTTTTTTCAAATAATTTCAAATGCAAACACTGAGAATCTTTATATATTTTACTGACTTTCTTCCTCACCTGTAGATTTGCTGGCTGTAGCCTCACTGCACTGTGCCTTGAAATATTGAGTACAGCTCTAAAAACAGAAAATTCCTCTGTAAAAGAGCTGGACCTCAGTAAAAATGACCTGCAGGATGCAGGAGTGGAAAAGCTCTCTTCTGGACTCAAGAGTTCACACTGTAAATTGGAGATAATCAGGTCAGAATTACAAAATTTCATGAGATTTCATAATATACCATAATATACTGTGGCATTATGCAACAAATATATATGTATTCTTATTCAATGTACTATATGTTGCTTTTACTTTTCTTTTCCAGACTTGCTGTGTGTAAACTCAGCGCACAGTCCTGTAATACTCTGACATCAGTTTTACAAACAGAAACCTCCTGCCTGAAAGAACTAGACCTCAGTAATAATGACCTGCAGGATGCAGGAGTGGAGAATCTCTCTGTTGGACTGAAGAGTTCACACTGTAAATTGGAGATATTAAGGTCAGAATTTCAAAATTTCATAAGATTTTACAATTCTACACCAGCACTATGGAAAAAAACAACCAATTTATAATTATTTTTATTGAATGTACTATATGTTGTCTTTACTTTTCTTTTCCAGACTTGCTGTGTGTAAACTCAGTCCACAGTCCTGTAACACTCTGCAGTCAGTTTTACAAACAGAAACCTCCTGCCTGAAAGAACTAGACCTCAGTAACAATGACCTGCAGGATGCAGGAGTGGAGAAGCTCTCTGTTGGACTGAAGAGTTCACACTGCAAACTGGAGATAGTCAGGTCAGAATTCCAAAATTTCATGGCATTTTGCAATTCCACACCAGCACAATGAAAATATGCAACCAATGTGTAAGAATTTTTATTTAATGTACTTTGTTGCTTTTATTCTTCTTTTGCAGACTTGTTGTGTGTAAACTCAGCGCACAGTCCTGTGACACTCTGAACTCAGTTTTACAAACAGAAACCTCCTGCCTGAAAGAACTAGACCTCAGTAACAATGACCTGTATGACTCAGGACTGGCGAACCTCTTTGCTGGACTGAAGAGTTCAATCTGCAAACTGCAAATACTAAGGTCAGTATTCTTATATTTCATAAAAATTGCTTATATAATCTATAACGATGAGAACATGGAACAAAATATCTTCTCCTCAGTACTGAAACTGAAACAAAAAAGGGAATTTTGGTCAGGGTCCATGATGGCCATGACAAAAGCTTGATTATGTGGTCATTGAACTATTAATTTGTGGATATGGATGTATGTTTTGGATCATTGCCCATCTGGCAGATCCAACCATGACAAAGTTTTAGCTTTTTAGAGGAGACTGACAGATTTTCATTTAAATTCTCTTGGTACTCCTTCGAGTCCATTATGCCGTGTAGCCATCCTAACCAATATCCCTAAACAACATAGACTCTCCTCCCTACCTAACACTGGGGATGGGGTTCTTCTCTGTATAACATTTATTTTGTTCATACACACTTTTAGTGTTTGTTCTAACAATAGAACCAAGTTCCAGTAGTGTGCAGTGAAATCCAGGTGCTAACATTTGTCGAAAAATGAAAGAAAATATATTTTTTCTGCCACCCCTTCCACACACACACACACACACACACTGGTCTACTTGTCACTCATCACTTGTGACTTTGTCTTATGTAGTTGTTCTTTCCCTGCCTCACGTTTTGTTTGTGCTTTGTGTTTCTTTGTTTAAGCCCTGTAGTTTGTTTTTTGTTATTAAAGCCTGCTTGCACTTAAATCCAGCCTCCCTGTGCTCATATATATATATATATATATATATATATATATATATATATATATATATATATATATATATATATATATATTCTTGTTTTTTAGACCTTTTTTAAATATTGCAATAAGTTTTTTGGTAGATTGAGCTCATTAGAAACAAGTATTTTTACAATTATTTCTTCACATATCCAGTTAAATTTTTAGTTCTATAATAACAACAGTGTATATTCCATCTGTTTGATGATCCAGTATCCTAATAACACCTGCTTAGTGGTTGTTCTGAAACAGAGGGTAAGTTGATGCTGATGAATTATGAAGAAATACATAGAACTTTAAAACTTCAAATGTGTCATTTACATAAACTATATTTCTCTCTTTGCAGACTAGTTTGTGTAATCTGAGAGGAAGACTTGTAAAAATCTGGAATGAGCTTTAAAAACAGAAAACTGCCGCACATTTACATGAGCAACTTTATTTCAAAGATAACGTCATATTTTAGAACCTTAATTTTTTTAAGCAGATCACATTCAGCACACAGAAAAGGATCATGTACATTACAATAGAAGACCAGGCACACACACCAGTGGTTCAACAATGGGAGTAAAATAAAAGAAAAAACTCAAATACAGTAATTACAGTAAAATACAGTAATTGTTGATTTGCAAACCATTTGCTTGCTTTAGTTACTAGTGCTATGTGAGTCAGAACAACTCAGCACAGGCTATGGAGTCCGGTGGTAGCATTTGTGACCTACCAGACTAAGTTCAGTAGCACAGTAATATTTGTAGTACACAAATTTTTGTAGTACACAAAAATGATTTATCTTTGTTTAATTTTCAGTGAAGAAATAAGAATACAGGTGCTGGGCATAAAATTTGAATGTCATAAAGTTGATTTATTTCAGTAATTCCATTCAAAAAGTGAAACTTGTATATTATACTCATTCATTACACACAGACTGATAAATTTCAAGTGTTTTATTTCTTTTAATTTGATGATTATAACTGACAACTAATGAAAACCCCAAATTCAGTATCTCAGAAAAATAGAATATTGTGAAAAGGTTCAATATTGAAGACACCTGGTGCACCACTGTAATCAGCTAACTAACTCAAAACGCCTGCAAAGGCCTTTAAATGGTCTCAGTCAAGTTCTGTAGGCTACACAATCATGGGGAAGACTGCTGACTTGACGGTTGCTTACACAAGCAGGGCAAGACACAAAAGGTCATTGCTAAAGAGGCTGGCTGTTCACAGAGCTCTGTGTCCAAGCACATTAATAGAGAGGCGAAGGGAAGGAAAAGATGTGGTAGAAAAAATTGCACAAGCAATGGGGATAACCGCACCCTGGAGAGGATTGTGAAACACAACCCATTGAAAAATGTGGGGGAGATTCACAAAGACTGGACTGCAGACTGGGATCAGTGCTTCAAGAACCACCAGGCACAGACGTACACAAGATATGGGTTGCAGCTGTCGCATTCCTTGTGTCAAGCCACTCTTGAACAAGAGACCGCGTCAGAAGCGTCTCGCCTGGGCTAAAGACAAAAAGGCCTGAACTGCTGCTGATTGGTCCAAAGTTATGTTCTCTGAGTACATTTTGCATTTCCTTTGAAAATTAAGGTCCCAGTGTTTGGAGGAAGAGAGGAGAGGCACATAATCCACGTTGCTTGACGTCCAGTGTAAAGTGATGGTTTGGGGTGCCATGTTATCAGCTGGTATTGGTCCACTGTGTTTTCTGAGGTCCAAGGTCAACGCAGCTGTCTACCAGGAAGTTTTAGAGTACATCATGCGTCTTGCTGCTGACCAACTTTATGGAGATGCAGATTTCATTTTCCAACAGGACTTGGCACCAGTACACAGTGCCAAAGCTACCAGTACCTGGTTTAAGGACCAATGTGTCCCTGTTCTTAATTGGCCAGCAAACTCGCCTGACCTTAACCCCATAGAAAATCTATTTGGTATTGTGAAGAGAATGATGCAATATGCCAAACCCAACAATGCAGAAGAGCTGAAGGCCACTATCATATATCACACACTCAACACCTGAGCAGTGCCACAGATTGATCGACTTCATGCCACGCTGCATTGCTGCAGTAATTCAGGCAAAAGGAGCCAAACTAAGTATTGAGTGCTGTACATGCTCACACTTTTCATGTTCATACTTTTCAGTTGGCCACCATTTCTAAAAATCCTTTTTTTGTATTGGTCTTAAGTAATATTGAAATTTTCTGAGATACTGAATTTGGGGGTTTCATTAGTTGTCAGTTATAATCATCAAATTAAAAGAAATAAACACTTGAAATTTATCAGTCGGTGTGTGACGAATGAGTATAATATACAAGTTTCACTTTTTGAATGGAATTACTGAAATAAATCAAATTTTTCATGATATTCTAATTTTATGACCAGCAACTGTATCTATGAAAAAATAATGAAATGGAAACGATGGCAACATTAATCAACCCAGGGAGGGCTTGTAGTCACTCGATCTTATAGCGGTAGGTTTTGGTTTTGGATAAATGATGGAAGCTGACCGTTCAGTAGAACCTAACTGTAGAGTTAACACATTTGCCTTCTTAGACAACATAATATAACATTTTATTTGCTATTTTCTTTGCTTGGGTGGATCATAAAATCAGTCAAGTTGGGAGTCTTGAACTGACATTAGTTAAATCATTTGTTTTGTTGCAGCCATGCATGACAAGTGACATAATATTGACCATAATATACCAGCTGCTTTCAAGTTGTCCTGAAACAGTAATTATTAGCTTCTTTTTTCCTTCCTAAGGGCATTGAGAATTCTTGTGAGATGCACTTGACTGGAGATGCTTAGTTGTGGTTACATGAATTTTATGTTTCCAGATTATCAAGCCAGTTGTACTGACTGGGATTTTAACATTCATTTTCATAGTTCTGTTGTTTTGTCCTTCAAGAACTAGAAGTGTACTGCAAGGAAGTGTGGTTGAAATTTTCTGACACAAGATAAGAAAAACTAACACTACAAAAAGCATTTGCAAGCTTTGATATCTGCAAAAGGGCTGTTACTAAGTGGTGTCTTAGTAGGTTGTCCAAATATCTGAACATGCCACATCAAATATAAAGAAAAAATAAATAATTGTATGCTTTGAAGATTGTATTTGCTTCGTTTCACTTTTTAAAAAAGAAAATCAATTTGGCCAGGGATGCCCACAATTTTGTTTACAGCTGTAATGTCATAACTGAGTACTGTTCCAATTAAGTATCATCATTCTCTAAAATTTGTATATGTATTCTTTGTTTGCAGACTAGCTTTGTGTAATCTTGGAGTGAATACATGTGAGAGGCTAGGATCACTTTTAAAACTGGAAATCTCCCTGAAAGCACTGGACCTCAGTAATAACGATCTGCAGGATTCAGGAGTGGAGCTGCTCTGTGCTGGACTGAAGACTGGAGACTGTAAACTGGAAAAACTCATGTCAGTGTTTCTTTCACTACATTCCTGAATGATAAATATTATGTTTTTCACTACTTTAATAATACATCTCTTTATATCATAAAACAAGATTTCTGTTGAATTTAAATTTTAAAAATAAACTGGTCACATAGTTTAGACAGTTAAATTCCAGCAGAAAGACTAAATGACAGCAATCATTTAAACATGATTTTACCAATTAAATACATCAAAGTGTTACCAACCATCTGTACTAACCTTAGGTCAACAGTCATCATTTGCACATTTCATACACACAATCATTCTGCATCACACACATGCTGTGATATTCAGTCTGTTTAGAACAGACTCACAAGGCTTAACCAGAAAAAATGAGTTTTTGCAGTGCTCGGGAGCCAAAGTATGAATTTAAGGTTTAGTATTGGTTACATGCTGCATTTTCTGTTCTCTGTTTTCTATACCCCTGTCTCTGTAACCACTCTTTCTGATGCAACCCAGAGGAGGAGGCATTCCCCTTTTGAGTCTTGGTTCCTCTCAGTAATTATTCCTAAAGCTCCTATGAAGTTTTTCTTGATATTGTCTTCCCTGGTGCTCTTCATTAGAGAGCTGGGTTCTATAGTGAAAGATAAATCCTGAAAATAACACTCAAGTTTTGGTTCTTTTGTGATTACATTATAATCATACATGCCATATGTATTTTTTCAGGAGACTTTTGCCTACTCAGACACAAGTTTGCTAACAGAATTTAGATATGCTTAATTATGTCTTTTTTTTTTTTCCTCAACAACTTCAACTTCTAAAATATACCTTTATGATATTGATAACATATCACTGATAATGTACATTATCCAGACCAAAGTAAGTACAATATTTTATGTGTATTTACAATTAAGAATACAATATTAAGATAAGCAGTGAGTTTCCAAATCTAAACTGGGTTATTTGCTGACACTTTAATGCAAATAAGTGCTAGATTAGTACGTATTTAGAGTAAGAACTACAGATTGTTATGTGTATTTGCCTGTTTTAATCAGTTCCTGAGAATGAAACGGAGAAGATACAGTAGAGAATACCCACACAATGTAGTAATAAAGTTCTAAAGGTTAATCAAATGGGACATCAAATGGTTTTGTCATAAAAAAAAAAAAAAGATAAGGTGCCAAAAAAGAGACCACAGAATGTGCATGTCAAAAAACACTCTTCTTTGCCATAGGGAATAAAATCCTAACACTGGATGCTGTTCTTCCATTGAGATCTGCCACTTTTGCCAAAGAAGTTGTTTAAATATATGCTTAACTGAAATGAAATCATATGTTTAGCATGTTTGTTATGTTTTATATGAATGTGAATAACCTCTCTCACTCTATTATCTGTCTTCCTTTTCCTCTTTCTGCAGATTGTCTGGTTGTATGATCAAAGAGGAAGGCTGTTCTTCTCTGGCTTCAGCTCTGAGTTCAAACCTGTCGCACCTGAAAGAACTGGATCTGACCTACAATCACCCAGGAGAGTCAGGCGTGAAGGTGCTCTCAGCTAGACTGGAGGATCCACGATGCACACTAAGAACTCTCAGGTGTGAACAACTGTGTTCAGAGATGCCTGTGTGTGTGTGTGTGTGTGTGTGTGTGTGTGTGTGTGTGTGTGTGTGTGTGTGTGTGTGTGTGTGTGAGTATGTGTGTGTGGTGGAATCAGAATGAACTACTGAAAACTAACTTTCTGCTCCTTCTGTACTTCTGCTGGCTCTCCAGCATCCTGATTCTAGTTTATGTTTGCTATAATATCTATAGCAGCTCTTTCACCTACACTGTTTTCACTCACCTAGACTGCATTCATTGTATTCACATAGAAAACAGAGCAGCTTTTCCATGTTGGGAAGTAATATTTATTTATTATTTATTATTATTGGTAATATTTATTAGGAAAATGTGTAATATTTTAGTAAAGAACACTATTTGAATCTGATTGAATTTTGCTCATTCTGTCAGTAAGTGCAGCACTGTCTCAGTCTTATTAGCGGTCAGTGTTGACACAGTCATTGCTCTTTAGGCAGAAAAGACGTCGTGTGTCTGCCACATTCTATGACCAGGCCATGATCTCTGAGTCTCTTTATCAGAGTGGATCGCAGTTTTAGATCAGAGGGTGATTATTAACTTAGTATTCTCGTATGTGATAAAGCTTCGTTTAAGGTGTTTTATAATTGGTTTTATTGTAATCAGGATTGCTTGTGTGCTCTGATTCTGATTCGGAGTCTGAGATCATGAACATTGGTGTAGAACTGTGCTTTAGGACTAGGCAAGTGAGGGGACTGTTTTCTTTGCTCAACTCTTGGTACTCCAGAGCTTTATAATGAATGGGGTCTGTTGCTTTATAAATGCATCAGATATTTGATTTCTGTTTGTTGCATTTTCATTTGTAATGGAAATCTGAGTAAAAAATGGCAAAAATGTAATGTAATGCAGATATTCTCAAATTGCACAGTATGCATAATGTTTCATTTTTTATATATAAGTTGGAACAAATAAAAAAACGAGATCTGTAGTGCTGAATTTTGAGCAATATCACAAAATATAAAAATTTTGTTCTGGGTGCCATGTACTTCCAATGAAACACATTATGCTCTCTTTTTAAGTACTTGAAGTACTGACTATATCCACCTTAGGCTCAGAAAAAAAACATATGTTGTAATGTGACGTCATTTTTCAGATAAAATAAATATTAAGATAAATATTGTTAATTGCTGGGGAAAAAAAATTTAAATAAATACATGGAAACCTGGATATTCACCTTTCTTCCACTGAACATGTGAGGTGTTCATAAGGCGTCTGGAAATGTGTGAACTTCTTGATTGATTGCTGCTTTCTGGAACTCCTCTTTTAGGTTTTACATTCATCTCTAGGATTTTCTGTTCTACAGCTTACTGGGCTACGTGTGCAGTGCTGTTAGTGTCTTCTTTTTTGGTGGGGAACCCCAAGGGTCTGCAGTTTATTCAAAAAAGTTTGCAAGTACTACAGTGCTACGTTTGTTTGTTCAATTATGGATGGAAACCAAAGGGATAAACGCAGAACAGAAATTGGAGTCATTTTTCTCTGTGTTATCAAATATTTCCTGCAGTTAAGAAGCTTTCACAGAAAAACCAGTGTCACCAGTGAAGAAGAGGAAGACTGGATATGCTCAGCCATATGACTGGAAAATCACTCTGAGTGGAAAACATAGAGGAAAAACAAAGTCTTGGTCTCTCTCACAAACAAACCACTATCCTCAGAGCTTTGACAGTGAGCTTGTACATCATAAAGACTATAATTTAATAAAGCTCATATAAAGATTATATTTCATAGGACAGTACAAATACAGTGCCATGCAAAATTTCTGACACTGTAAATACGTAAGCATGTAAAAGATGACCCGAGTTCTAAAAGGAATAAAGTTAAAGACAACACAAGATTACTTTTTTATTTCCAACTTTTAGAGTTTTAAAACAAAAAGGAAAAGGGTCAGAAGCAAAAGTTTTGGCACCATGCATGTTTAGTGTTTAATAACACCATCTTTGGACGTATCTCAGCTTGTAAACCATATTTGTAGCCAGCTAAGTGTCATTAAGTTCTTATTTGTGGGATTTTCACTCATTCTTTCTTGCAAAAGCCTTTTAGTCCTGTGAGGTTCCTGGACTATCTTACATGTTGTGCTCTTTTGAGGTCTATTCATAAATTTTCCATGATTTTTAGGTTGGGGGACTATAAAACCCATGGCTAAACCTTCAGCTTGTGCCTCTTGAGAGGTAGTCCATTGTGGATTTTGCTGTATTTAGGATCATTATCCTCTTTTCAACTTCAGCTTTTTTTTCCACAGTATGGTTCTTGTTTCCAGAATTTGCTGTTTTTAATTTAATCCATTGTTTCTTCTACCACTGGCTGCAATGTAAACCCAAAGCATGATCAATCCACCCCCACATTTAACAGTAGGAGAGGTGTTCTTTTCATGAAATTCTGGATGCTTTTTTCTCCAAACATAGCTAATCCTGGTTAGATGTTCCTTTGCAAATGTCTGACACTGAATTTTGTGGTAAAGACAGAGGAAAGTTTGTCTTCTTATGCCTTTTTTCATGAAGGTTATATTTGTGCCACTGCACAGTAGAACATTACGCCATGATTCCATAGTCTGCTAAATGTTCCTAAAAGTTTTTGCAGTCAAGCGGGGCTTTGATTTGCCTTTAAATCAATCCACCAAAGTTTTCTTGACCTCTGCTATTCCTGTTAAATGCCATTTCTTAAATATGACCTGATGAAATGGCTACCTGAAAACAATTTGCTATCTTCTCATAGCCTTCTACTTTGTGGGTATCAGTTATTTTATTTTTGTGCTTAGCAGATACTTAGAGGAGCCCATGGCTGCTGATTTTTGGGAATGGTTTGAGGAGGAGTTTTTTACAGGTTTGGAATAAACATCACCGGCCTTTCCTAACAGTGATTATGAACAAGCTAATTAAGGTCTGAGACCTTAAAACTTATCTGAGAGCTCAAATGTCATGGGGTGCCCAAATGTTTGCATGTTGCTTGTTTCCTTTTTTCACTTTAAAATTGTACAAAACAAAAAATAATACACTGATTTTGCTTAAGAAGTTGAAAAGAATGTTACATGCTTTATGCCCTTTGGAGATCAGTTCATCTTCTCACTTAACTCTTCTCAGAACTTTTCACCAACCTTTGCATGCCTGTATTACTGTAGTATAAATCACATGTTTAGTTTAATAAAATAAAATCTTACACAGTCTTATACATTTGTTATATTCATGTGAAAGAGTTTCTCAATATGGCAAAAAACTAAATTTTATAAAACAGAAAGAAAGATGCCATTTAAGGACTGACTGTCAGCTGTATCTTCATCACTTAAAAAATCTGCTGTGCACAGTAAAAAAAAAAAAAAACTCTTGTTTGCTCAATACAAGTTACAAAATCAAAGTTATCATACTAATAGTATGTCATACATACATTTTAAATAAGCAGAAACACTTATTTGGACAATTTTGTACAAGGAGGACTGGAAAATACCTTCTTGTTCTTAGAGCTTTTAATATAACTGGAGAACAGGAAACACCATTAATTATAGTAAGTAGTGATACTTTTTTGATCCCACAACTGGGGAAATTCCACCTCCGCATTTAACCCATCCGTGAAGTGAAACACCACACACACACTAGTGAACACACACACTAGGGGGCAGTGAGCAGACTTGCCCGGAGCGGTGGGCAGCCCTATCCACGGCGCCCGGGGAGCAGTTGGGGGTTAGGTGTCTTGCTCAAGGACACCTCAGTCATGGACTGTCGGCCCTGGGGATCGAACCGGCAACCTTCCGGTCACAGGGCCAGATCCCTAACCTCCAGCCCACGACTGCCCCCTGTTAAAATTGTTATCAAACAATTTTCAATATTTCAAAATAGAAGTTCCAAAATGATCAATTGAAATGGATATAAACACATTGCTCAAAAAAATAAAGGGAATACTCAAATAACACATCCGAGATCTGAATGGATGAAATATTCTCATTGAATACTTTGTTCTGCACAAAGTTGAATGTGCTGACAACAAAATCACAAAAATCATCAATGGAAATCAAATTTATTAACCAGTGGAGGCCTGGATTTGGAGTCACACACAAAATTAAAGTGGAAAAACACACGACAGGCTGATCCAACTTTGATGTAATGTCCTTAAAACAAGTCAAAATGAGGCTCAGTATTGTGTGTGGCCTCCACGTGCCTGTATGACCTCCCTACAACGCCTGGGCATGCTCCTGATGAGGTGGCGGATGGTCTCCTGAGGGATCTCCTCCCAGACCTGGACTAAAGCATCCGCCAACTCCTGGACAGTCTGTGATGCAACGTGGCGTTGGTGGATGGAGCGAGACATGATGTCCCAGATGTACTCAATCGGATTCAGGTCTGGGGAACGGGCGGGTCAGTCCATAGCTTCAGTGCCTTCATCTTGCAGGAACTGCTGACACACTCCAGCCACATGAGGTCTAGCATTGTCCTGCATTAGGAGGAACCCAGGGCCAACCGCACCAGCATATGGTCTCACAAGGGGTCTGAGGATCTCATCTCGCTTCCTAATGGCAGTCAGGCTACCTCTGGCGAGCACATGGAGGGCTGTGCGGCCCTCCAAAGAAATGCCACTCCACACCATTACTGACCCACTGCCAAACCGGTCATGCTGAAGGATGTTGCAGGCAGCAGATCGCTCTCCACGGCGTCTCCAGACTCTGTCACATGTGCTCAGTGTGAACCTGCTTTCATCTGTGAAGAGCACAGGGTGCCAGTGGCGAATTTGCCAATCCTGGTGTTCTCTGGCAAATGCCAAGCGTCCTGCACGGTGTTGGGCTGTGAGCACAACCCCCATCTGTGGACGTTGGGCCCTCATACCATCCTCATGGAGTCGGTTTCTAACCGTTTGTGCAGACACATGCACATTTGTGGCCTGCTGGAGGTCATTTTGCAGGGCTCTGGCAGTGCTCCTCCTGTTCCTCCCTGCACAAAGACGGAGGTAGCGGTCCTGCTGCTGGGTTGTTGCCCTGCTACGGCCTCCACGTCTCCTGGTGTACTGGCCTGTCTCCTGGTAGCGCCTCCAGCCTCTGGACGCTACGCTGACAGACACAGCAAACCTTCTTGCCACAGCTCACATTGATGTGCCATCCTGGCTGCACTACCTGAGCCTCTTGTGTGGGTTGTAGAGTCCGTCTCATGCTACCACGAGTGTGAAAGACCACCAACATTCAAAAGTGAATAAAACATCAGCCAGAAAGCAGAAAGGTACTGAGAAGTGGTCTGTGGTCCCCACCTGCAGAACCACTCCTTTATTGAGTGTGTCTTGCTAATTGCCAGTAATTTCCACCTGTTGTCTGTTCCATTTGCAGAACAGCAGTGAAATTGATTGTCAGTGTTGCTTCCTAAGTGGACAGTTTGATTTCACAGAAGTTTGATTTACTTGGAGTTATATTGTGTTGTTTAAGTGTTCCCTTTATTTTTTTGAGCAGTGTATATATATATATATAGGCAAAGCCATAATAGTGTGTATGTGTGTGTGTGTGTGTGTGTGTGTGTGTGTGTGTGTGTGTGTTTAGAGTGGAACATGGAGGTGAAAACAGAATCAAACCAGGACTGAAGAAATGTAAGTACTCACACACACACACACACACACACACACTTGTTTCTGTGAAAATCGTGACATAATCCTACAACACTGGAACTTCTTTCTGAGAGATCTAGAGATGAAAACAGGTCTGTGTTACAGAAAGTTCATATATTAAGTTCATCAGCTGATATTTTATTATCTACCGTCTTTAAGACGTCTGAACTTTCACAGTCCAGTCAGGACATTTTCCAGTTTAAATATCAGGAGATAAAAACACACGATGCTCCTGTTCAGACCACACGGTAAGGACATGATAAACTGACCACACACACCGTTCTGACCGTTAAATAAAGGACAGGAACAGAAAAACTCCAGGACTTAAATAATAATCAGGTGTATGAATGATGCGCCGTGACGCTGCGTAACAAGGCGTTATAGAGAGTGAATAAGGAATTTATCAGGTCTCTGAGTTTCACTTTAATCAGTGACTTCCTCTGATGTTCAGATATTCTTAATCAGATTCATTTTAAATTAATTACCTTTCTTTATAAAGACACTCATGAGGACTTAGATCAAAGGATCAGCTCTGTTCCCTTTTTCCAAATTCTGCTCACAGCCTAACAGGAAATCACACACTGGAAGACTTTAAACAGGGTTTAAACAGACTAAACAGGCTTTAAACAGACTAAACAGGCTTTAAACAGGCTTTAAACAGGCTTTAAACAGACTAAACAGGCTTTAAACAGACTAAACAGGCTTTAAATAGGCTTTAAACAGGCTTTTAAACAGACTTTAAACAGACTTTAAACAGGCTTTAAACAGATTATAAACAGGCTTTAAACAGGCTTTTAAACAGGCTTTAAACAGACTTTAAACGGGCTTTTAAACGGGCTTTAAACAAGCTTTAAACAGGTTATAAACAGGCTTTAAACAGGCTTTAAACGGGCTCTAAACAGGCTTTAAAGAGGTTATAAACAGGCTTTAAACAGACTTTAAACAGGCTTTTAAACAGGCTTTAAACAGACTTTTAAACGGGCTTTAAACAGACTTTAAACAGGCTTTAAAGAGGCTTTAAAGAGACTTTAAATAGACTTTAAATAGACTTTAAACAGGCTTTTAAACAGGCTTTAAACAGACTAAACAGGCTTTAAACAGGCTTTAAAGAGACTTTAAATAGACTTTAAACAGGCTTTAAACAGACTAAACAGGCTTTAAACAGGCTTTAAAAGACTAAAGTCTGACAGCCTCTCACAACTCACGACACTCACAGAGCTTTCAGTCTCTGACTATGATGATGTAAAGACTGGGGATCTTGCAGGGTCACTATTTGTAAAACTGCAACTAGAGCTTTGAGAGTATTTCCCATCATGCACCTGGTGGAAGTTTACTAGCAGAGAAACCATTTTTTCTTCTACACTCTGTAGTGGTACAAATGGAAAGATACATTGACTGGGCATGTAAAGATCTGAGGCTCAGAGCAGTTCAGTGTAGAGCTGTATATTCTGGCAGATCATCACCCAGAATTTTATTAATTTACCTGTAAAACACGCCGTTACTTTTTTATTCAACATAAAAACTTAAACATCAACACAACATGCAGTGATTCAGTATCGTTGAGTGGGTGTTATGATATAAACCATAAAAGCTAATAAACAAAATAAGAAGCTGCTGTAAGAGAGAAAAAAACATCAATGCTTCTTCAGTAAAGCTGTTCCTAAAGTCGTCTGCACATTTCCTTACATCACTGTTCACTCAGTGAACTTGAAAAAGTAAAAGAGCCAGGTGAGAAAGAGACTGAATTAAGACGGCTCCTGACCACCTCACACTAAACGATCGAGATGATGTGAGCGCGACGCGACTCTAGCAGGACTGTCATGATTTTATTCAGACACTGGAAATTTGTCTGAGCCAGTGAAATGGCTTGAAAAGTGGTTTGTTGTGAGGCCGGCATGAATATTTTAAAGTGTGAAACATCAGTGAGGAGTTGGCTGGTATGTTTAGCCAGTAGTTTACACCATAAAATCATTATGTTACACATGGAACAACATAATAAACAGTGAACAGTGAAACGGGACCACCATAGATTGATCAGTCATTATAGATGATTATTCATAGATTAATCACCATAATCGATCATTCTCAGCACAGCCGTGACACTGAAGTGGTTGTGTGTTGCTGAATGTGTGTAAAGGCTGGACAATACAATGATAGAATGATAGAGCGATAAATTACATCACGATGTGGTTTTCAATCAGTGCTTCCAGTAAATTGAACAAGTGCATGTATTAGGAATCTGTATTCTGACTAATTTGATATGGGAGTAACAGTTAATAAACACACTGTTAACCACAGAGAAGGAAATCACAATAATAATGAAATCAAAATAATAAACAGACATCAACTGAAATTAATGTAGGACTGTATGCTTATTTATTAGGTGACAGGGCTGGACTGTATGATTACTCATTAGGTAACAGCACTGGACTGTATGATTTACTTATTAGGTGACAGCGCTGGACTGTATGATTACTCATTAGGTGACAGCGCTGGACTGTATGATTACTCATTAGGTGACAGCGCTGGACTGTATGATTACTCATTAGGTGACAGCGCTGGACTGTATGATTACTCATTAGGTAACAGCGCTGGACTGTATGATTACTCATTAGGTGACAGCGCTGAACTGTATGATTACTCATTAGGTGACAGTGCTGGACTGTATGATTACTCATTAGGTAACAGCGCTGGACTGTATGATTACTCATTAGGTGACAGCGCTGGACTGTATGATTACTCATTAGGTAACAGCGCTGGACTGTATGATTACTCATTAGGTGACAGTGCTGGACTGTATGATTACTCATTAGGTGACAGCGCTGGACTGTATGATTACTTATTAGGTGACAGCGCTGGACTGTATGATTACTCATTAGGTGACAGCGCTGGACTGTATGATTACTCATTAGGTAACAGCGCTGGACTGTATGATTACTTATTAGCTGACAGCGCTGGGCTGTATGATTACTTATTAGGTGACAGCGCTGGACTGTATGATTACTCATTAGGTAACAGCGCTGGACTGTATGATTACTCATTAGGTGACAGCGCTGGACTGTATGATTACTCATTAGAAGACAGCGCTGGACTGTATGATTACTTATTAGCTGACAGCGCTGGGCTGTATGATTACTTATTAGGTGACAGCGCTGGACTGTATGCTTATTTATTAGGTGACAGCGCTGGACTGTATGATTACTTATTAGGTGACAGCGCTGGACTGTATGATTACTCATTAGGTGACAGCGCTGGACTGTATGCTTATTTATTAGGTGACAGGGCTGGACTGTATGATTACTCATTAGGTGACAGCGCTGGGCTGTATGATTACTTATTAGGTGACAGCGCTGGACTGTATGCTTATTTATTAGGTGACAGGGCTAGACTGTATGATTATTAGGTGACAGCACTGGACTGTATGATTACTTATTAGGTGACAGCGCTGGACAGTATGATTACTCATTAGGTGACAGCGCTGGACTGTATGCTTATTTATTAGGTGACAGGGCTGGACTGTATGATTATTAGGTGACAGCGCTGAACTGTATGATTACTCATTAGGTGACAGCGCTGGACTGTATGATTACTTATTAGGTGACAGTGCTGGACTGTATGATTCCTTATTAGGTGACAGCGCTGGACTGTATGATTACTTATTAGGTGACAGTGCTGGACTGTATGATTCCTTATTAGGTGACAGCGCTGGACTGTATGCTTACTTATTAGGTGACAGTCCTGGTGTTATTTTTTAAAAACCTATGTGGCACAAAATATTACAGTGCATAAAAGAATAGACTTGTATTTTTGTTATTTATAAACAGTCAAAAAATCTGAAAGTTTTTGTGTTGCTAGAGTAACAGAGGCTGCCCCTTCAGATTAACTAATGAATTATCACCACAACTGATGAGGACTCATCATCTTCTATAAAGGTATTTTCTCCTCAGGGCACGATGTGAAAACAGTCAGCTTTTAAGAGAAAAATCATTGTTTCTGGAACGATCAGCTAGAGTAGTTAACCTAGTGAACAACACATGTTAATGTGCTTTGCTGTCATGGAGGTTTTCTAAAAGACCCTGTGTACAAAATGACGAGTCCTCATCCTCATATAATGCTGCACTGCCGAACTCCAGTGTTGGTTCATCTAATGTTTCACAGGCTTTTTGTCTTTTAAATTGTTTAAACTTATATTTTCTATATTTTACACCACATGTACACAAACTGACCACTTCATTCAGCCCTTCTCCTCGTTTCTACACTCACTGTCCATTTTATCAGCTCATCTTACCATATAGGTGCACTCTGTAGATTATGATAAGACTAATTACAGACTTCTAGAATTAGCCAGTTCTTAGGAGCAGGTATTATTTGGATGGTGGGTCAGTGACACTGACAGGCTGGTGGTGTATTATTGTTGTGTTGGTGCGAGTGGTTCAAAACAGCCGTGCTGCTGGAGTTTTTAAACACTGTGTCCACTCACTGTCCACTCTATTAGACACTCATTCCCTGTCGGTCCACCTTGTAGATGTAAAGTCAGAGACGACAGCTCATCTGCTGCTCCACAGTTTGTGTTGGTCATCCTCTAGTCTTTCATCAGTGGTCACAGGACGCTGCCCACAGGAATCTGTTGGCTGGATATTTTTGGTTGGTGGACTATTCTCAGTCCAGCAGTGACACTGAGGTGTTAAAACACTCCAGCAGTACTGCTGTGTCTGATCCACTCACACCAGCACAACACTAACACCCCCCCACCACTTCAGTTTTACTGCAGTGTTGAGAAGGATCCACCACCAAAATAGTACCTGCTCTGTGAGGGTCCATGGGGTCCTGACCACTGAAGAACAGGGTAACAAATTATCAGAGAAGCAGATGGACTACAGTCTGTAACTGTAGAGCTACAGAGTGGAGCTGATAAAATGGACAGAGGGTAGAAACAAGTAAGTGGGCTTACTGAAGTGGCTGGTGTGTGAATGTCTACAGTGATTATTTTGTAAAGCCAGTTTATTTTTGAAGGTTTATGTGCTCCTTTGGCATTGAACACGTATTTTCAGAAGAGGGAAGAACACAGGGTGACATACAAGAGTGGAGGGAGGTGCACATAGGTGGATTATATCCTTAGCAGGAGATGCCACCTAAAGGAGATTGGAGATTGTAAAGTGGTACCAGGGGAAAATGTAGCAAGGCATCATAGGGTGGTTGGCTGTAGAATGAGATTAGAAACAAAGAAGAGGAAGAGAGTGAAGACAGAGCCAAAGATTAGATGGTGGAAGCTGAAGGAGGAGGATGGTTGCGGGCAGTTCAGGGAAAAATTGCAACAGGCCCTTGGGGGCAGTGAGGAGCTACCTGAGGACTGGGAAAATACAAATGGTTTCAAGGTGAAGGTGGGGTTACATCAGGGATCAGCTTTGAGCCCCTTCTTGTTTGCAATGGTGATGGAAAGGTTGACAGATGAGGTCAGGCAGGAGGCTCCATGGACCATGATGTTTGCAGATGACATTGTAATCTGTGGTGAGAGTAGAGAGCATGTGGAAGAGAATCTGGAGAGGTGGAGGTTTGCACTGGAGAGGAGAGGAATGAAGGTCAGTAGAGACAAGACGGAATACATGTGTGTGAATGAGAGGGAGGCAGGTGGAAAGGTGAAGATGCAAGGAGTAGAGGTCGTAAAGGTGGATGACTTCAAATATCTTGGGTCAACCATCCAGAGCAATGGACAATGTAGAAAGAGGTGAAGAAGAGGGTGCAGGCAGGATGGAGTGGGTGGAGACGGGTGTCAGGGCTGATGTGTGACAGAAGGACAGCAGCAAGAGTGAAAGGGAAGGTTTACAAGACAGTAGTGCGTCCTGCTATGATGTATGGTTTGGAGACTGTGGCTCTGTCTAAAAGACAGGAGGCTGAGCTGGAGGTGGCGGAGATGAAGATGCTGATTTTCGTTGGGAGTGACAAGGCTGGACAAGATTAGAAATGAGCAGATCAGAGGGACAGTGAAGGTGGAGCAGTTTGGAGATAAAGCCAGAGAGGCTAGGTTGAGATGGTTTGGACATGTGTTGAGGAGGAATAGTGGATATATTGGGCAAAGAATGTTGGAGATGGAGCTGCCGGGTAGAAGGAGAAGAGGTAGACTCAGAGAAGGTTTATGGATGTAGTGAAGGTGGACATGGAGATGGTTGGTGTGAAAGTAGAGGAGGCAATGGATAGGGCAAGATGGAGGCAGATGATTTGCTGTGGCGACCCCTAAAGGGAGCAGCCGAAAGAAGAAGAAGAAGAATGTGCTCCTTTGGCTTCTAAAGTTTCTCTTCTACTACTTAAATGCTATATATGTTTCTAAAACAACACGACATTCAGATGTTTAATCCAAGACCTTTATGCTCCATTTCTGTAGCTCCTGTAAGAGTTAGTGCTAATGTTATGAAGCTACAGCTGTAAAGAAAATCTTAAAATACTCTATAAATTCTAGAAACTGTTGTGTGGCTAAACATTTCCATTTATCTTAATCATATCATATAAACATATCACTTCATTTGTAACACTGAAGATGACGTTCAGGACTTAAAGCTCAAAAACGCCTCTGACAGTAATTTGAGGATAAAAACCTTTATTTTACAAACCTGAGTCGCACGTCATCTCCTCACCTGGTTGACTGTCCTGACCCACAAACACAGGTGTGGTGAATCATCTACACATATTCATTCCTTTGTTTGGTCATCACTGACCTGTCCTCCTAAAGACTCATCCTGCTTTGCAGCATCAATTCTAGACCCCATTAAAGTAAACAGAAAGAGAAAGAAGCCAGAATAAGAGTTTCTCACGGTCAGTCTGGTGGTCTGTGTGTAAAGTGTGTTCAGCTCCAGGTGAAAACAGCCAAAGCCCACCATTCCTCCTGGTTGGATGAGTGACTAGAGAGAAGACCTCCTTGCTACTGATTGGTCAGCTGTGATGACATATGGTGCTCTTAAACGTGCGGACTGATAATGTGGAGCTTATTGTTCAGACTAGAGGAGAAGTTTTCAGTCCCAGTGCTTCATAGACGTAATGAAATGTGAGCTTGAGGGAGTTTAAGAGTCTGAACGCTCCTTTATACAGCAGAAGAACATCTACACAGCTTATGAGCCGAGACAGGTTTGGTGTCTGAACTTTACTTTTAGTTTTAGTATTAGAGCTACAAAGCTAATGTAGCTAAAGTTAAATTAGCTTTGTAGCTCCAGTGCTAAAGCTAAAGAAGCAAACTTCAGACACCAAACAGGTTTTGGCTCGTGAGGCTTGTGAGGGGGAAACTGGATGAATGTGATTTTTCAGTGAACTGTTTCTTTAGTTTCTAAACATTTTAAAGTAAAACAGAGTAAAACACTTTACGGCTGTAAAAACAGGACGATCAGTTCTGACAGTCTCACAGTCCCAACTGTGTTTGTATTTGTAGTCACAGCATTTAGCAGCTTGTCTGTTTTCATCACCCAACTGTATCCAGGACCACATTGCTGCGCTGAGTCAGACTGTATTCTGACTGTCTAACAGCTTAAATGATGTTTTTACTGGAGCCCCTGTCAGTGAAGACCCTCCGGGCCGTTTAACATCATATAGATTCTAACTCCAGTCATCCAGTCCTAATTGAACTGTGTGAATAGTGTCTGATGAATATGGAAAACATGCCACTGTTCATTACCATAACACTATTTAACCCCATTTGGATACAGACACCTTTCTGAAAACTGAGGAATTCTGTCTCCAGTTCCTCTGTTTAGTCTGGATGTTGTGATGTGCTGCAGGGCATCACTGATCGGGGTGAATCTCCGCCGCATCATCAATCTGCATGAACATGTTGTTGGTTATTGACCTGCTTAGTCAGCAAGTCAAATGAATAATTTCAGTGTTCCACACTTCAACATGTGTCTATTAAGGTAACGTTAGGCAGAATAACAGGTAACTGGGACATTATTTTCCGAAACTCCAACAGTGTTTTTATTTAAATGTAAATATGGAGCCCTTCATTAGCTGGATCAGGTGCTCTGGGGAGCTGGATTAAGAGACACAGCCTTCTACAAATGAAGCTCTGCACGGTCGTGTTTACAGCATCACTCCTTCCTGCCGTGCTGCTTGTCTGGTTGCTGCTTTTACCGTTAGCCAGTTGCACCAGACTCAACAGCAGCAACGTATTTATTCCCTTTATACCTAAACACGGAGACAAACAACAGATCATCATTTACACTAGAGAAACACAAAGAACACGAATACAATCAGCTGATGGTGGCTTCTTGTCCAGATGTTCTGATCCACCTTAAGTGATGCACATTTACACAGGCGTCAGAATGTAACTGTGGTGTCGTTTAAGGTGGAATGGAAAATTTGAAGGAGAAGCTGGTGAAGAAGAACCCAACTTCAGCTTCATGTTTGCACTATTACACGTTCACAGACTGCCCCAGAATATAAACTACAGCCATATATTATTGAGCCAACTACTATTTGTAGATTAATCATTTTGTAAAGAGTCCAAAAAGTAAAGTAAGCTAGCTAGCATTGTCTTTAAGGGTATTAGCATTTATGCTAACCTCTACAGATGTTTATTACTCATATTTTGACTTTGGCCCAATCAGAAATATACAGTTACACTTATATGTGGCGGCCCGTTATGGTGTACTAGACTACACCACCCCTGGTTTATACCGTTAGACCCATAAATATTTGGACAGTGACACAATCTTCATGATTTGGGCTCTGCATGCCACCACATTGGATTTGAAATGAAACAAGAAGCAACTGAAGTTTAGAGTTTTAGGTTTAATTCAAGGGGTTGCACAAAAATATCCTATGAAATGTTTAGGAATTGCAGCCATTTTTCTGCAAAGCCCCTGAAATGAGGCTCAAAAGTAACTGGACAAATTAACTTTACCATAAATAAAATGTTCATTTTTAATACTTTGTTGAGAATTCTTTGCAGGCAATGACTGCCTGAAGTCTGAAACCAGTGGACATCACCAAATGCTGGGTGTCCTTTGTGATGCTTTGCCAGGCCTTTACTGCAGCTGTCTTCAGTTGTTGCTTGTTTGTGGGTCTTTCTGCTTTAAGTTTTGTCTTAAGCAAGTGAAATACATGGTCTAACGGGTTGAGATCTGGTGATTGACTCAGCCATTGCAGAATATTCCACTTCTTCGCTTTAAAAAACTTCTGGGTTGCTTTCACAGTAAGTTTTGGCTCATTGTCCATCTGCACTGTGAAGCGACGTCTAATCAACCTTGCTGCATTTGGTTAAGTCTGAACAGAAAGTTTATCCATGTACACATCAGAATTCATCCGGCTGCTTCTGTCTTCTGACACATCATCAGTAAACACTGGTGACCCAGTGCCATTGGAAGCCGTGCATGCTCATGCCATCACACTGCTTCCACCATGTTTTACAGACGATGTGGTGTGCATTGGATCATGAGCCGTTCAAGCCTTCTCCATACTTTCTTCTTCCCATCATTCTGGTACAGGTTGATCTTAGTTTCATCTGTCCAAAGAATGCTGTTCCAGAAGTTCCAGGTTTCTTTAGACGTTTTCTGGTAAAGTCTAATCTGGCGTCTCTATTTTTGAGGCTGATTAATGGTTTGCACCTTGTGGTGAACCCTCTGTATTTGCTCTCATGAAGTCTTCTTGTGAAATGTTTTTCTTCACCATGGAAAAGATTCTGCAATCATCCACCACTGTTGTCTTCCATGGACGTCCAGGCCTTTTTGAATTCACGAGTTCACCAGTATCAAACTGTTGATTTGGCCACTCCTAACATTTCTGCTATCTCTCTGATGGATTTGCTCTTTTTTTTGAGCCTAATGAAGCTCTTCTTCACTTCCATTGAGATCTCCTTTGACTGCATGTTGTGGGTTCACAGCAACAGCTTCCAAATGCAAATGCCTGGAATCAACTCCAGACCTTTTACTTTCCTAAGTGAGGATGGATTAATGAAGTAACAGCCCATGCAGCCCACAAAATAACTTTTGAGATAATTGTCCAATTACCTTTGGACCCTGAAAAAGAGGCAGCTACATATTAAAGAGCTGTAATTCCTAAACCCTTCCTCCAGTTAGGATGTGAATACCCTCAAATTAAAACTGAGCGTCTGCACTTTAGGCTTATGTTGATTATCCAACTGTATCTTGAATATGTTTTGGTAAACGGCTAAAATACCAAAACTTGTCACTGTGCAAATATTTCTGGGCTTAACTGTACTTAGAGTAAAGGGGGACGATGACGGAAGATCATTTTCTCAATGACGCGTGAATCGATTCAACGAAAAAGAAAAAGGAAAAAAACACCAATCCAGCAACACCTGCTAATCAATCCAAGCTCACTGCACTGCAAACTTCTACCATTCAAGTGAAAACTGCAGTCCATCCCCAAACATTCCTCCCAAACTCCCTGGACTAGACTTAACCCCACGCAGACTGGACTATAACTAAAGGAAAGATAGTAGTAAGAACTAGAATTGTGCCTTTCCTGAAGGAAACGCAGGATAGTTGCACAGCGGATACTATGGAAGTCGATATAAGGAACGAGGGATGAAAAAAATACATATGGAAGAGTGCGGATGGCTGTTAGTTAAAGTCATGCATGGAACGGTTTATAGCGTTGCAACCAAAGTATTTCAAACTACAACAGGTGACCTGTTTTTTTGATGCCTGTTTACTTGGAGCTTGGATCAGACTTTTGGCTGTACATGCAAATTAATCATTACAATAAATTTAGGATTATGTGTTTGTGGAGTGATTTAATTCTTAATCCCACTACTTTTGGAAAAAACATTACATGTACGCAACTATAATAATAATATAAATCGGATAACAGTGTAGTTGCGCATTGCTTTAGTAATATAATAACTAAATAATAACTATAATAACTAAAACAATGCACCCACTCTGGCCAGTGGCTCACAACACACTAAATACCTGTCTGCACACACAGTATGACCACAGACTAGAGGGCAGCTTAGACAGTAAAATACTTTCTTTAAAAGTTAGAGCAGCATCTCAATTAAAACTTATAAAAACTGAATAATTAAAGTGCTAAGAGAACAGCAGCTGGCCCAGGGTGTACGCTGTAGTCAGTCTGGGGTACTAAGGCCAGTGCTGTAAACTGGACGCTGCAGTTGGTGCTGACTTTGCTGATTCTCCAGGCTACTTGGATCAACGTAGTCGAGACTGAACCTGCAGTTCCAACAACACGGAACGCTGGCACCAAGACACCCATCGACTTAGCCTAGCAGCAATGAACCAAAACCTGCCACCAGGACCCCAAGGTGTTTGTATATATGCCTGCTCCCATCCTAATTACTGACGTAGCCCACATAGAAAAACACAGACAGAAGGTGCTCCACTACACAGGCTCCATATGCATTAACATCCAGTGCATTAACAGGTAGTTTATCAGGGGAGAAAACAGGGATAAAAAAACAGGAATTGTGGAAAAATACATCAGATTCCACAAATAAATAAATAAATAAAAGGCTTTAGTGCACAGATCATTATACACAGTGCAGATTCTGCATTAATTAGAAATGAAACCTCATTAAGAGCTCATGTTTAATTTAATAACGATAAAGGAGGCTATTATTATCTGTGTGACCTCCAAATCGGCTGTGTCCCAATACGAATAAGCCTCCTGAGAGAATCCGTCAGCAGCTGATCTACAGTCCGGCTGGTTTCTATGGAGCATCAACATGGATCATTTCAGCTGACAGACACTGCACTGGACGTTTAGCTCCAACACGCTTCACTTTAATTAGGATGTTTTAAAGGCGTCATTAAAATGGAAGCGACTACAAATAAACAGATTTTAGCCGGTATAGATCATCTTGGTACACGATGGATGGACCGAGATATTTGATTGATTATTGATTATTTCATTTATTTTTATCTGTCAGCGCTGCTGATGGAACTGAATTAACCCGTGCAGTGGTGCAACATCTGCGTTTTACATAATGTGAAAACTCCAGTCTTTTGTCTCACAGTGCTGTGAAAAAGTATTTGCCCCTCACTCGATTTCTTCTATTTTTGTTAATTTGTCTCATTTAAATGTTTCAGATAATCCAACTAGTTTTAATAAAGATAAAGACACACAAGTAAACACAAAATGCAGCTGTGATGTTCAAATGGGAGCTCCTCAGCCTGCAGGTTGGGGTTTAGATCATCCTGTCAGTCAATATTTATCCCATCTTTCTCCTGTTAGTGCTGAAAACCTACTCAGATGAGGGCTGGTGGGACATTTACACATATATCTTTGTGATATTGACTCCTGTGTGAAAGAGGCTCTTTGCCACACCCCCCACCAAACTGTCATCATAATGGCTTTGGGGCGTATTTAAGGAATACTGCACATAATCTCACAAGCCAGTCTTGACACAATTCTGCATTACTGTCAACACCAGGTTCCTCCTCAGAATCTCTACAGTCACACAAATCTGTTAATGTAACGTTAAAACCATCACCATACAGAAAGACTGAGCTCCATCAATATATATTAAGAATCCTTCCATAGTCTCACTGCAGGTCCCTGAATAGACCTTATAAACAAAGAACACTTCAGGGACACACAGAGCAGCGTAAGCGCAATAGACACATATTACTGGATATCCTGCTGTAAGTGTTAATCCTCTGGTAGAGTCTAAAACTGGTTTAAAGGTAGTTCGTAGGTACTGATGAACATGTTAGACCTTTCCCAGTCTCTCATTAAGCCCTCACACAATAAACACTGCTCTTAATAAAGTCGTGAGTTTGTCCTACTAACATTTTAATGTAAATCACTCATAATAAAGTAACAGTGAATAATAAATAATGATAAAGTAACAGTGAATAATAAATAATGATAAAGTAACAGAGAATAATAAATAATGATAAAGTAACAGTGAAGAATAAATAATGATAAAGTAACAGAGAATAATAAATAATGATAAAGTAACAGTGAATAATAAATAATGATAAAGTAACAGAGAATAATAAATAATGATAAAGTAACAGTGAATAATAAATAATGATAAAGTAACAGAGAATAATAAATAATGATAAAGTAACAGTGAATAATAAATAATGATAAAGTAACAGTGAGTAATCAGACTGCGCCGCCAGCACAGGGCAACGACAGCGAGGCGCCACAAGCACAGAGAACTCCGATTCCCACAAGCCCTCAGGCTGATTAGGCCCAACCTGGCACACCTGTGGACTCATCTACTTAAGGCCATGGCAAAGAGCAGCCCTTTGTCATGCCTTTGTAGAGGGGTGACCAGAATGGTACTTAGTCCAGGTGAGTGTTTAAACAAAAAGAAAAAATAAGAAAAGAACACAAAAAGAAAGTGGGCTGGAAAAACAAGAGAAACTGCCCCAAAACTACTTAAAAGCCCCAAAAGAAGGCTTCAATAAGAAACAGCTCCAAGCCATAAAAAGTGTTTGTTCCTCAAAGATCAAAGAAGTGAAACCTAAAGCTGATCTTCCTCTCATAATTACAGAGGAAGTGTTTGTAGTTTTCAGATTATCTTTTATTTTACTTTTCTATCTCCGCCTTTGTTTGAGCTGCTTTCAGTGTAGACAGTGTCCTGAAGTTCAGTCGCTACAAATCAAACCCTGTTCTTATAAAGCAGCATTAAGTCAGGTATAGAAAACATCCCCCTCACAACAGCCTCAGTCCTACACAGCAGGACTCAATACTGAGCTTTATCTACTTCATCTACTGTCACAATAATTACTGAGTCTGTCTACAGAAAAACTCTGAATACGTCACTCAAACACAAACTCCTCGCCCACTGATCATATGTAGGTCATGCAGAGCGCAGTTTAAACACAATGAATATCAAATGATATCTGAATAACCCTCAAAGTGTTAGAGCACTGTAATAATCACAGTATTAGTGCTTCAGGACACGGCACTGATTTCTGTACCAAATCCTCACAAACCAAACCCTGTTCTTATAAAGCAGCATTAAGTCAGGTATAGAAAACATCCCCCTCACAACAGCCTCAGTCCTACACAGCAGGAACCAACACTGAGCTTTATCTCATTAGGAACAGACTTCAAAGGGTCAAATATTTATTTACTGGGATGTCGGTCTCCAGCTGGTCATGACGTGTGATGTTTCTTAAAGAAACTGTAGTTCTCGTTTGATTCACGTCTTCATTTATCTAGAGTGATAAAAGAAAAAAATCAGTGTATAGAGAACATCAACATTAGTCCTGTAGAAAATATTAAATAAAGTCTTAAATTCAACCAGGCAAAGATCAGCTAAGCTAGCAGGTCACTGACTGCCTACATATAAAGTCTAAACAGTGCCACGTTCAGCTCTTATAAACCCAACCAGGTTCTCAAAACTAGACATTAGTCACATCTACTGAACAGACACAGGTGTTTTTACCATTTACTACAATTTATTCATTGTTTTTAACTGGGATCTGGACCGTCGTTGACCAAGTGCCCAGTGAAAGTGAAAGAACAGAATCTTTATTAATCTACTTTATAAAATCTGAGAGCTCAGTTTCCCCACAGTGTTTGAAATCTCGCTCCCCAAGAGTCTGAATCTCCTCCTGTGATCTGCGTCCTTCATACTCCAGAATAAAACTTCCTTTCTCCATATTTACTTTTGTAAATACACCGCAGCCTAAAAGACGTCAGAGAAAAAGATAAATGAAATGAAAATAAGGCGACGTTTTCTCAAACAGATTCTCTGAACATTTATTCTCACCTCATTCTACTGTTGGTTAATCAACTCTAACCTTCATCTTAATTACTAAACCATTTAAAACCCCCTTTGAGATCAACTGGTCGAATATCATCCACAGTAAAAGGTGTTCCACTGTTACTGAGACTCTTACAGCTCAATTAAACATTTAGAAAGACCTTCAGACACATTCTCACCTTTGAACTCATCTGTGTGTCTTTCTTCCATTGTGCTGTTCAGTTACACTACAGACCGGGTTCTTTGGGTCGAGTCTCCTCCATATTTCAGTTGTGCTTCTGTAACAGGAAAAATACGTCAGAATAAATGAGACAAATCAAGCCTGTAAATCAGTTTTACACATTCATAGTGTAACAGTGACGGTGCTGAACTCCTATGAAGCCTCTGAGTTAAGCTCCTCCACCTCAGTGGTGTTTATCTGATCAAACCAATTCATTTATTATTATTAGTTACAGACGGAATGAAGCTGGTGTTCATATTAAAATCTACAAGGTGTGTAAAACGTCACACGAGTAAAAGAACCAAACACTGTTTTAATGCCACCGTTAATTTTTGTAGTATAAATGTTACCGAATGTAATTAAAACATCACTTTATTAAAACGTCAGTCTAGACCTCACATATAGATCATGAACAGGTGTTACTCTAAACGCTGCCCTGGTCAATGTTTTAAATCTGCAGAGCACCTTTAGGCCTTCAGCTATTCAGCTCATCTTTATTTACTCGTAGAGTGAGTGAACTAGTCTTAGTCCAGCTCTGCTAACTGTGGAAACACCACACCGGCGTTTCTAATTATGAGCCCACCTGTATAGTTTAAAGAAGGCAGCACAAAACACAAACACAGAAGAACCGTAACCTGAGCGTAGAGTCCAGCCACATTTATCAGCTCTGCACATCCAGCCGTCCAGCTGTGTGGACTATAAACTGTGAGTGATGAGAGAAACATGCTGTTTCAGGCTTTTATCACCTTCTGAAGATTCACCCAGCTTATAAACCACTATTACTGTGTCTAAATGGCTGCTAACATTAGCTGTTAGCTCATCTCAGGTCACCATCTCAGGACGCCACCGATCTGCTGCAGGACACACACTCACACACACGCAGGTTTTTAAGTCTTATGAGGACATTCCGTATCAAACCAGTTAGAACGTGTTTACAGGGACCACCTTTCCCTTTGCTCTAAAGAGAAGCTGGAAATGTTTAAAAATATCACTTCAGATTCTTCTAGACCAACTTAAACTCTGGACACATCAACCTCACCTGACGCTGGTATTTAGGGACATGTTGAAAATTTCCCACCTGCAGTAAGAATGTGGTTCATAAGGTCGTACCTGCTCCACCAGGACGCTGATTACACAGGACAGGAATGAGGTCATTACGCTGTGTTAGAAGGACAAAGATGGTTTACTGGCACTTTATACACCAACACAGACATGACTGTGGTACGATGCCAGGATGTGCTGATTAAGCAGAACACTGTATTGGGCTTCATTCAAAGCAGTAAAGGCTGAAACACATCTGTCTCAGCAACGTTCCAGAAACAAGAATAAAATCCAGAACGTGGTTCCAACCGTGATCTGATTGGCTGCGTCAGACGCTGTTCTTGTGGTTGTAGTTGGTCTTTCTCATTTGCTCTCTGTAAATATATGATCATGAGGATCAATGTGGAAGTTTCAGAAAAAGACTAGAAATGAAAACATCAGTTAATCTTGTTTTCATTCACAGTGAATGTTCATCTTTAAACTCCCTGCATCTCCATATTAAAGCTCCTTATAGCAGATAAACACAGATGGGTTTTCCTGCCACTGTGGGGTTTTCATTATGGGCTAACAGGGTCATCGGTCATCAGGTCTCCAGAGAGACTCGTCTTCCAGAGCAGCGTCAACACAAACACAGAAATAAAGCAGAACAGAAACTTTTAGTTCTAGAACCACAAAAACAACAGAGAACCATTTAAAATGAGCACATCAGCCTGTCCTCACACATTACACTGACCGGACACTTCATTAACTCCACCTGCTTGTTTCTACACTCACTGTCCATTTTATCAGCTCCACTTACCACATAGTTTCTCTCTGTAGTTCTACAGTTACAGACTGCATTGCCCCCCCAAATTGTGTCTTTGCCCCACCAAGCACAATACAAGCAAGGGCTATTTTTAAAATTATCTCTGAACCAATCACAAAAATGCATTTTGCTTTACAGCGTGAAGATATTTCCTTGCTTATTCCTGATTGGCTCTTTGAGTCATATAAAAATGGACAGACTGCCTCAAACAGTTCAGTTGGGCAGTGTATGTTCTGTTAGTGTGAGCGAGAGGCAGGTATACTGGTAAACACTCTTCTGAGTTTAAACTGACGTCGTCATGGTAATATTTGCTTAACTGTGGTTTTTCGTTGCTTTAGTGTTACTTTCCTCTTACACATGTGTTGCTTAAAATATTTTATTAGCCGTTAGCGGTTAGGCTAACTTGGTTCTCCTAGCACAGGCTTAAGTTTATTGATGTCTTTCTGTGCATTTTTCATTTAATAAATATAAACTGTAGAAACACTTACAATGCATCGTTTTTTGATCTCAAAACAATCAACTGACCGTGTGAGTGTCACACCCGAGGGCTCCTCCACACCATGTCAAACACCACCAGCGTTAGCTGACTGTGCTCTTTCCCCGCGCAAGCCGTCGCGGCTCATGGTTTAAACGCTTCCTCGCCATCATAGCCAGTATTAAATGCTTTTCAGAGCGAACTTTTGGCCACACAGCACGGGCTTTTAATCCGAGCTGGTATCGGTCCAGGCCATGGCTTGAGTGTTCTGTAAGAACTGATGCATGCTTTTGCTTTCCGTGTCGAATATTTGAGGGTAAAATGAGAGAGATTTAGCATTCACAAAGCACGGCTATACAAACTGGAAAGCGGCACTTGACAATGATAAAGGATTTCAGAAGCACGCATCCAGTCAGAGTCATGTCCGAGCTTGGCTTTGTGGGCAGAAAAGAAACAGAGAGAGTCAAGGGGTGACACCATCACTGGTCTATTGGGTCCAACCCAGACAGAGAAAACCCGCTACTATGTTCGAAGCATAGCGGATGTGGTTCGGTTTTTGGCTGTAAATGAACTGCCTTTTCGTGGTACCCAGGAGTCGACTCAGGAGTCGAGTCAAAATGACGACATATCAGCTGGACTTTTCATCAAGCTTTTTGAATATACTTTAACCAAAGACCCTAAATTGGCAGATATAGCAAAACATATTCCTCAGAATGCAAAATATACATCGAAAGATATGCAAAATGAGATCATTGACACGCTAGTAAAGATGGTTTTGATTGAGATTAAACACAAATATGACACTGCAGACACAGCAGGCTTTTGTATAAAGAGTGATGGAACCCGAGACAGGTGCAATGTAGAGAACCTTTCCCTAATGATCAGGTTCATCTGGAATTCTGTTCCAGAAGAGCATCTTATTGGCTTACTTGACTTAGATCAGCTAGATGCTGAATACATAACTGATCAAATACTAAAGCATCTCTCTGATGGAGGTTACTGTTCTGATCACATCATAAGTCAGTGCTATGATGGAGCAGCTGTAATGAGTGGGTTGAAAGGTGGAGTGCAGACACTGCTTCAAAGAAAACTTGGTAGAGAAATTCCCTACATTCACTGTTATAAACACGATGGCTCTTTTCTTGATCTGGCCATATTAGAGCCCCTACAGCAACTTTATAGGTACTGACACAAACATCCTGAGAAATGAAATAAACGTGGCAAAGCCTATGTTGCAGAATAAATTCTTGACAAGATCAGCAAACCTTTCAACAGTGTGCAATCATCTTCAGGCCTATAAAGAAGCGTTTCCTGTCCTGCATTCTCTTTATGTGACCGCACTGGTGATGGGTGTATCCTCAGCATCGTGTGAAAGCTCGTTCTCTACACTGTCAAGAGTTCTTACTCCCTTTCGTCGCACAATGCTGCATGACAGAAAAAGAAATGTAGTGATTCTGGGCCATGAAAAGTCAATAACCAATAGGCTTGATATGGAGGAGTTTGTCAGATTATTTGCTAAAAGAAACAGAAGACGGCTTCTGTAAATTCTTAGTTCTGAGTTCATTTTAGAATACAGGCTCAGCTAAAGGTTTTAGATAACTGTATCCACACTGTGCATATAGAGATTTCATTTTTTGTATATAGTTTGTTTGGTTACGTTATTTTTAACTTGGCATTATTTTTACATGACCTTCTTGTTGCAAGGCAGGAGTGTTACAGCCACAATATATAGGTTTATAGTTGTGTTCAATGAAAATATGATTACTGTTGTTCATTTGCACTTATAGTCTTTACATAATTTGTTATACTGTGCATAAATACTGCATTGTACCAGTACGTTTCATAACATCAATAAAAACTTCAGTACTTTACCAGATTTTTTACCATTAAAGTGCAGTAGATAAGAATTTTCCTTATTTTATGTACTTTCATATTTTTTTCTTTTTCAAAATAGAAATGTGACGAATACCCCCCCCCCTTTTTTTTACAGAATTTGTATTCTTTTGTTTTCTTTATATTTTAATTTCCCAATAATCTAAATATTCTCACTCATTCCTATTTCCACGTTTGAGTATTCTCAGTGTGTGTGTAGGTACATTTGTCAGCTTTGACTTAAATTTGTATTAAAGCCTTTCAAGAAATAGAGTTGTTCTATTAGTAATGGCAATTTAATTAAGGGGGCGTATTAAAATGAAATACAATTAGATCATCTTTTTTCTCCTTTTACATAATCAACATGTATTTTTTAATCATTGGGGTTTAAGTTTTTATTTCTTTACCTCATACATCACTTTAAGCCAGTATCAATAGCTTGGCTGTCATCATTCATGCACAAATCAAGCCTTGAATATATTTCAGGCTTCAAAAACACGACAATCAACATGCCCCCTCATTAGGTTTTACTGCCCCCCCCAAGCAAAGCAGTCCAGAACCGGGGCTGTGAGAGGTCCTTACAAAACTACACAAACCAACACCCGCGCTCTTACACACAGACGCACACTCTCTCTCTCTCGGGCGCGCACGCGATCACACACTCTCCCTCGCGAACACACACACACTCTCTCTCTCGCGCGCACGCGAACACACACACATTCTCTCGCGCGCGCACGCGAACACACACTTTCCCTCGCGAACACACACACATTCTCTCGCGCACGCGAACACACACTCACACACACACTCCAACAGACGCACACTCTCTCTCTCTCGCGCGCGCACGCGAACACACACACATTCTCTCGCGAACCCCCCCCCCCCTCCCTCTCTCTCTCTCTCTCTCTCTCTCTCTCTCTCTCTCTCTCTCTCTCTCTCTCTAATGTCTCTTCCTGTGTGCAGATTCCTGTGACTTCACTCTGGATCCAAACACAGCGTACAGGTCTCTCGCTCTGTCTGACGGGAACAGGAAGGTGGAGCGTGTGGGATCTCACTCGTATCCTGATCATCCAGAGAGATTTGATTTCTGGTGTCAGGTTCTGTGTAGAGAGAGTCTGACTGGACGCTGTTACTGGGAGGCTGAGAGGAGCGGGACGGTTTATATAGCAGTAACATATAAATCAATCAGGAGGAAAGGAGGCAGTGAGGACTGTGTGTTTGGATGGAATAAAAAGTCCTGGATTCTGAGCTGCTCTGATAACAGTTACTCTGTCTGTCACAATAATAACAGCACTAAACTCTCTGCTCGGCCGTCCAGTGAGAGAGTAGGAGTGTATGTGGACTGTCCGGCCGGCTCTCTGTCCTTCTACAGCGTCTCTGATGATCAAACACTGACGCACCTTCACACGTTCAGCACCACATTCACTGAACCGCTCTGCGCTGGGTTTTATATTGATTATCGCTCCTCAGTGTGTTTAAAATAAAATCTCCTCCTGAGTGAAACACAAACCATAAAAATATCAGGTTTGTGTGGTTTTATGTGTAAAACAGTGTAAAGATTCATTTTTACATCATTTATATCTTCATTCTTCATGTGGCTTATTATTATTATTATTATTATTATTATTATTATTATTATTGTTATTATTATTGTTAGTAATGGTGGTAGCAGTTTAATATTGCCGCTTCCTAATGTGCTGGGATTGTATTCATGGTCTCTGCCTTTGGTTCCCCCCTCCCCCTCCAGGTCACTGCTCTGCTCTGAGGTGTGTGTGTGTGTGTGTGTGTGTGTGTGTGTGTGTGTGTGTGTGTGTGTGTGTGTGTGTCTGGCCTCCGTTCAACCGTCCTTGCCTGAGCCTCGCGCGCTCCAGCATTCAGGTAAACGTGCAGGTGTGTCTGGAGCGTCGGGAGCTTCATGGCGCTGCTTGTGTCTTCAGCGTGTTGTTTGGTTTGTTCCTCACCTGCTGGGGCCGACGGCGCTTGGCCAATCAGGAGGCTTCTCTGCGGCGCGTCATTCATTCCGTGAGTATGTCTCGTCTGCTGAAGCTCTTGGCTTTGATCCAGCAGCGCTGCAGCTCCTGTTTGTTTATGGTCATCAGTGGGGCCAGTGAATGTGGTGCCGGCCGACGCGCCCGCTGTATAAGCGCTATAAGCGGCCTGTATCCGGGGATAAGCCGCCGTTTCGCCTCACGGAGCCTTGAAACTCCCGGCGCCCGCGTTTAAAGCGCCGCTGATCGTTTAGCGGTCATTAGGCCGTCGGGCACTCGCATTATTGAGCGGCGGCTGGTGTTTTAATGTTTGTTCTTTTGGCTGTTCTGTGTGATGAATGTGTTTGGGGGGACTGGGGCGCCCCCTAGTGACCGTTTTAAGAACTAACTGAGCGTCAGAACAGCTGTATGTTGGCCTATCACAGCCTAAACTGCAGCCATCCTGTTAATCTGCTGTGGGTTGCCATCGCCTTGTGTTATCCTCTTTTTCTGGGGGATTTGGCTGCTGAGAAATACTAGTGCGCTTGTTTTGTGCACTTGGTGCATTCAGTGTAACAGCTTTGTGTAGTTCAAGCCATTTTTTGGCGGTGCCTAAGATTAAGCCCAGTAACTCTCTAGCCGAGCGGCACTGCAGCCGTTGTCTCCTGTTCTTTCCTTTTGGGTGTTGAGTTGGGTTGATTGTACTGTAGGTGCTGAGAGCTCCAGGGGGCGTGGCTTATTTTGTGTTCACTTTACTTTTGGGAGTTTGTGTATTTTGGTTTGCTTCTCTTTGCACGGGTGACTTGTGTTGAGATGTTTGGTGTTGCTGAAGGTGGTCTGCCTCCCCTGGTGAGTCTCTGCCCTACAGGTTTTTTTGTTTGTATTGTATTTTATTGAATCAGCTGGCAGCCAAAATATTTTAATGTTAATTATATTATTTTTAATAATTGTAGTATTAATAAACTTCCTAGTTTGATCAATCTAGTATTACTTTGCTGTTGCTGTTAATATTAAATGCTTATTTTTGTAGTTGTCGTGTGTGTGTGTGTGTGTGTGTGTGTGTGTGTGTATCTATCTATCTATCTATCTATCTATCTATCTATCTATCTAGTTTGATTTAAATTTGATTTTGATTAAATAAACTTTTGTTTGGGAAATCTTAGTCTTACTGTGTCCTTCACTTAAAATTCTCTGGGTGCAATTCCCAGAGTGGCGTAGTTGGCTACACTAGTCTTATTTAATTATTTAATCTTATACAACTTATAGTTCCCCGTTCGCCACGTTACATTTATAATGAAACTGTCTGTATTTGTTTGTGTGTTTAAAACTATATGTAAATGAGCTGTGTTCTGATTGGCTGTGCTGTGCCTCATTTATAAAGCAGTTCAGTCTGTGTTTCTCTGGTTTGGAGATTCAGATGGAGACGATGTTCAGAAACAGTGGAAGATCTACAATAAAGAACTGATTAAACTCCCAGAATTATGATCATTTAATAAAATAAAGTGCTGATAAAGTCGCGTCTGATTTATTTACAGCTGCACAGACGAAACCGACTGAGCTGAACGTGAAACTACACACCTTTCAGGCTAAACAGAGGCTAGAGGGTTAGCATGGAGCTAACACGTAACTTCAAACCTAGCAGGTTAGCGTAGAGCTTACAAACCATTTCACAGCTAGCAGGTTAGCATAGAGCTAACACGCTACTTCACAGCTAGCAGGTTAGCATAGAGCTAACACGCTATTTCACAGCTAGCAGGTTAGCGTGGAGCTAATGCACTATGACTAGTGAGTTGTTTCACAGCTAGCGGGTTAATATATACACCGCCCTCCACAATTATTGGCACCCCTCTTTAAGATGTATTAAAAGCCTTAAAATAAATGCAGTTTTTATTTCAGAAACATCATCTCTCACTGAAAAATGTAGCCTTTAATAGGCATGTGACGATACACTCAGCTCACGAGACGAGACGAGACACGATATTGGGTTCACGAGAACGAGACGTGATTTTAAGAAAACTAAAATGACAAATTATATGACTGGACAACAGACTTTTATTTGACTGAGTTGCACATGCATTTTGAAATGTTTTATTATAACTCTTAACATGCATGATGTAAGCATGAACTTTTAATAAACTTCTTCCTCTACAAATTGAAATTAAAATAAAATTTTATAAAAGTTAAAATAAATAAAATAAATATTTCTCCTTTTTTCAAGTGCAAACAATATTATGTGCAAAACAAAAAGTTCTTCTCTGTCAATACAGAGTGCAAATAGTGCAAACAGAGCCTGACCAAGTATGTCACTGACAATTTGCTGCAACTACACAGCCATGTTCTTTTTTAAGAATATTAGCATGTCCACATTCTCTGGCAGCAGTTCTGATCTTTGCGCATTGACTATGTCTCCTGCTGTTGAAAAGATGCGCTCACTTGGAACAGAGGTAGCAGGGACAGAAAGGCACGATGGTGGTGCTGTAAATGTCTCTGTATCGTGCTCGTATTAGCCGCGGTGTACGGCATTGTTTTCATACAATGTTTGCATATGGTCCGTGTCTTATCAGTCACGCTCTTGCCATTTATCATTTCCGCCGGGTACCCAAAATGCTGCCAAACAAACGATTTGAAAGTGGCGGGGGCATCTTCAATAGTAATACCTGTATTTTCCGACGTCATTCTGGCTGCTTGCTGGATCACAAATCCCGCGAGACAGATTTTTTAACGCGACGAGAAATATCGCTGAGATACATCGCGCGAGATCTCGTCACACCCCTAGCCTTTAACTTTGTTTTTTTGATGACTTCTCATGAAATCACCTGCTCCACAGTTGTTGCCTGCCCCAAACAGTTCCTAGAAAATATGTCTGGACTTCGCTAAGCAGTACTGGGACTTCAACTGGGACCGTGTGCTTTGGTCAGATGACACCAAGATGGAGCTTTTTGGCAACAAACACTCTAAGTGGGTGTGGCGTAACACAAAAGATGAGTATGTAGAGAAGCAACTCACACACATCTGTGAAGTACGGGGGAGGATCAGTGATGCTGTGGGCCTGTTTCTCTTCCAAAGGCCTCAGGAACCTTGTTAGGGTGCATGGCGTCATGAACTCTTTGAAATACCAGGACATTTTAAATCAAAATCTGGTGGCCTCTGTCTGAAAGCTGAAGATGGGTCGTCACTGGGTCTTTCAGCAAGATGATGACCCTAAACATGTGGCCAAATCTACACAAACATGGTTCACCAGACACAAAATCAAGCTCCTCCCATGGCCATCTCAGTCCCCAGACCTCAACCCAACTGAAAACCTGTGGGGTGAGCTGAAGAGGAGAGTGCATAGGAGAGGACCCAGGACTCTGGACGATTTAGAGAGATTGTGCAAAGGGGAATGGTGGAAGATCCGTCTCTCTGTATTCTCCATCTTGTGAAGTGTGATAGAAGATTAAGCGCTGTCTTGTTGGCAAAAGGGGGTTGTACAAAGTTTTAACATCAGGGGTGCCAATAATTGTGGCACAGATGATTTCATGTAAAAGAATTATTTCTTAATGTGGGATTTTTTTCCCACTGATTAAATGCACTTTAATTAAAGTTTTTTAATTAAGGGTTTTTCTTTTTTGCATTGTTGTCCTATATTATTAAAAAAAATTATTAGAAACCTAAGAATATCTTAACGAGGGGTGCCAATAATTATGGAGAGTGCTGTATGAATATGTAAAGTATGAGCCACACAACATGCAAAATCAAAATGAAGAACATTTTCATAACATTTTCATAACCATGCTCAGGGTAAGAATCTAATTTTCTGTACAGGTTTCTGTTAACTGAAAAGTTAAATATCCATAACTGATGTTTTTCTGAGAAGTTAAGAGTGCTTGGAGTTCCCAACCTGCAGAGGAAACACAGAGAAGCTGATCCCTCTCCAGACTCTGAAGCATGTTGTAGTACTTTGAGGTAACGCAGGTCTTGACATCACACCAGAGACGTTCAATGCTAGGAACATGTACAATAGTTTTAATCAGAATCGAGTCAATGCAGACACATCCGAGGAATTTAGTTCCGTCCATTGGTGAATGAAGTGGACAATATGATGAACAAAGAGTATTAGCATGTGGAAAGAAACCGCCCTGGTATCTGGTAGTTCTGAGGGGTAGAGGCCATCTAGACCCAGTATATAGACACTGTATCTACAGGGCCATGTAAAGTATTTGCCTCTTCAGTTTCTATTTTTCATATTTGTCACACGTCAGTGTTTCAGATCTTCAAACTACTTTTGATATTAGACACTGGAAAACTAAGTAAACACAAAATGCTTGTTTTAAATTATTTTATTGAAGGAAGAATGCAGGAGTGGTCGGCCTACCAGAGTTTCTCCAAGAGCACATTGACGACTCCTCCAGAAGATCACAAAAGACCCCAGACAAACATCTAAAGAGCTGCAGGCCTCACTTACCTCAGTTAAGGTCAATGTACACGATTCCACAATAAGAGGGACGGGGTGAAATTTGTTATGCAGCAAGACAATGATCTGAAGCACACATGCAAGTCCACCTATGAATGGCTCAAAAAACTAAATTGAGGTTTTGGAGTGGCCCAGGCAAGTCCTGACCTGAATCCCATCTCAAGACCTTAAACGGTCAGTTCATCCTCAAAAGCCCTTCAATGTAGCCAAATTAAAACAATCATGCAAAGAAGAGTGGGCCGAAATTCCTCCACAGTGATGTGAAAGACTCATCGGAAGTTATCACAAACATTTGATTGCAGCTGTTACTGCCAAGGGCGGCACAACCTCTTATTAAGTTTAGAGGGCAATTACATTTTCACATGATTGATAGTTTTCAATTCATTAAGGTTTAGAATTAAAAGGGTTAAATGTTTAAAAACGTTTAAAGGCTATTTTCAGGCACTAGTATTATTCGTAGGCCAAATGCCTTTGTTTTGTACATTTTTGTATTTTATTTCTGTTTGTGAAACTTGCCGAATTATTTCCCTAATTTCTGATTGGTCGAGGACACTGACCCCTGAACTGTTCGTCGGAGGACGGTGAAGGGGTCAGTCAGTTGGTTTGTCTCCTCCTGCCAGTATATGCTAAGCCCAAACTTTCCCAGGCTGTCGGGGAGAATCTGCTGCAAGAGTTCTGCTAGAACACTTCAGCAGGCAGTGGACTGTAGTAATGCGCTTTAGGACACTTTTCCTTCGGTTTGTTTGAGAGTTTTAGACTTTCGTGAGAACTGCAAGCGGCCAGCGCGACAGCACGCCAGGTTCCGAGACAGTGCAGGGGGTCTGCTACAAAGCTAGTGAGCGGCCCGTGGCTGTGCTTTGAGAACCGTGGGGTTAGAATTGCCGTGAACACCGGAGGAGTTGGGGTTTTGTGTGGACAAGACGGCCGAGACCAGCGACACGGTGGGGACTTGGAGATTCGGTGCTGAGGGAGTCCATGCAGGCGGCGTCTGCTGAGGAACGAGCCACAACAGGTCCACGCTTCAGCGGCGTGATCACTCGCTATTACTCTCCGCTCCTATTCGGAACGAACAGGTTCAGAGTCCGTTTCATTTTATTTTCCTCATTGAGTGAAGCGGCCAGTGTTTAATTTCCAGGCCCCAACGCACCCAAGCGACGAACCAGGCCTGCAACAGGGCACTTTTGGGGGAAATCTTAGTTTAGAGTTAATAGCGCAGGATATTTACTAGTGACTTTGGTATTGAACTGAAGTGGGATTGTATTTTGAACTTTAAAGGGTATTTTTCCAGTTTAAAGGGAAACTTTAGAAATTTAAAGGAGAACTTTGGATTTAAGGTTTGTGTGCTAAGGCACATTCATTCTGATGGTGCATTGCTGTAAGAGCCATTTGAGTTTATTTTAAGCTCTGAGCCCACTCTAAGGACTGTGGTACGGTGCATTTAGCTTGTTTAAAAGGAACATTACAGGGGTATTTCATTTTGGTTTATTTAATTCATTGTAATTTCATTTCAAGGCATTTTTAAGAAAAAAGTAAAAAGACATTTCATTTGCAATTCATCATTCCATTGTGATCTTACTACTTAGTTAAAAAGATTAAAAAGGTGTGTTTACAAGACATTTACAAGGTAATAGTACTCATAACCAATCCGATCTAAACTATTGCTGTTTTATCACCACAATTGATAAGAACTCAGGGCTCCCCATAGTTATTTAGTTGATTTACTTGTTTCTAGAGGTCTTGCCAGTAATGTAGGCAAAGGGGCGCTACATATACTTATATTTATCTGTGTTTCTGTCGTTGGGTATCATCATGTCGACATGGATGTGGAACAGACACAGTGTGTCGCGCACACCTTACAGCTCATCATCCACACGATACAGAAGGAATCAAGTGTCAAGAGAGTCCTTGATCAGTGGTCAGTGGTAAAGCTCTTTCGCAGGTCTTCCATTGCAGCACAAAGGCTACTGGACGAGTGTGGCCTTATTGTTGTAAATGACTGCCCCACATGCTGGTCAAGCAGGTTCAACCTGATTTCGCACCTCCTCAAAGTGAAAGACTCGGTCTACCAAATTGCAAACAACATGGGATGGGACAGGTTGCTCAAAAGCTGAAGTCATTGCATGAACTATTGCTTCCTTTTGCAGAACATACTCAAACCCTTCAGAGTGACCCCATGTCCATGTCCCTGGTGGTCCCTGCACTCTTTGATCTGTTCAACCACCTTTCCAACTTTGAAGAGAACGCTAGCCATCGAGAGCTTGACACTCTTGAAAGGGAAATGAAAGGAAGTGTGAACCAGCGTTTTGCTTGGATTTTAGATTCAACCGATGAAAAGTTCTCACCACTTGTAGCAGCTGCCTGCTTTGTCAGCCCTACTGTGTGTGAAACCCTTGTTGATGTAGCTGATGAAAATATACAGGAACTACTACTTTTCTTCTTCTTCTTAATATTTTGTTTAAGACAGTGATGGCATTATAGGTCTTTTTGTATGTGTTTTAGAATTTGAGCTGCAATATTTTAACTGTAAACACTGAATTACAGCATTTATTTATTTTAATATTTGAGTTATACTAAATTCAGGGAGAGTAGGCCTGATGGCGTGCTTATGCACTTTCTTTTTGGATGTTTTTGTGAATTTCAGCTGTTAAAGTAATTAACCTGTGAATACTAAATTATTAATACATTAGCTGTTATATGTTGGTGTTTATTTTTGCACTAATGGCGCTGCTGCTTTTACGGTACCCAGTTTTATAAAGAATGTAATATGCAATTTGTTATGAACAATGCATGTATTTTTCAGGCACAGCAGGCCTTCTCATCATCACTGTGCTGTTATTGTTCTGCTCAATAAGCAAGGTCAGGTAAATAAAGATGCTGTTGTTTGTTAAATCTGTTTGTGTTTGTATTGGTCTTTCAAACATTAATAATATTCCATAACTGGTTAATAAAAGTTTCATTTCATGTACGTGTATATAATGACTTGAAAGTCATATCTGCCTTGTTTTTCTGCTGATTGCTGTATTTTGAGATTATGCCTGAAATATTTTGTTGTGTAAGTCAAAGTCATTGCAGTAAATGTGTTTTTAGGGTGGGGGGATATTTAATTTCACTGCTGGGGGGGGGGCAGCAACCAGATAAAATTCTCCAGAGCAGTTCCAGAAAGGAGACACCAAAGGTTTTGCCAAGTGTACTGTTGTATTAAATAAATATAGAGGGAATGCTTATTACCACTCTGTGTACTGAGTAATTGATAGGCAAATTACTGAAGAGTTGTATCAGTATGTTTGAATGTTTTAAATAATTACATTAATAGTACACTGTAAAACCTGATGACTTCAGTGAACTCAATTGACTTAAATCATTTAGGTTCCTCAAATCAATTCACCATAAGAAATTCCCTGAACTGAGTATGAGCAGCACATTTTTATTGTTGTATACACTCAAATAAACTGAGTAAATTACTCAGTGCAAGTTTTACAGTGTAACAGTAATAAAGATGGCACCATATATGGGTGCAGTTTTCATAATTACAATTCTGCATTGAGATCCACCAAGACGATGATGTCAGTATGAATTTTCCTTGTAATTCTACTTTTATGACACATTTATGAAGTTATTAAACATGTGTTACTGGTCTAATCTCTGAGTCGCTACAGTAGCTTCACAAGAGCATAAAGATCAAAATAAGCACAGTTCTAAACCTGAATAAATATTTCAGTGGATAACCGACTAAATCAAGCACAATGTTAAGAGAGAATAAATCATTCTCATAAGAGAGAAAAAATCCTGTCAACAAACTGTTTTGGAGAGGGCATGTGGCCTGTTTAAACTGAGGCCTGCTGGGAGAAGGATGTTTTTTCCACCTAACCTCTAGATGGCGATATTGTTGGTGTTGAATAGAAACAAAACTGAAAGTAACTTTAAGCTGACGCCCTCAGCGAAGAGGAGCTGTTCACAGGTTTCACCGCTCTGGACTTCACACCGTGAGTTCATTAAATATTATATAGTAATGGACAGTAAGCTTCTGTGACTCACGATATTGTGAGTGTCTGAATGTATGGATTCTTTAATTCGGCTCAGTGGTGGATTAAACTAAAGGGAAATGTGAGATGAGCTGGTGCTGAAACCAGTCACGAGACACAAACAGAGGGGAGAGAGCGAGTGAGAGTGAGCGAGTGAAAGAAAGATAAATATGTGAAAACTATTAATGTGCTTAGGCTAGGGAGACAGAAAGACAGAGAGAGAGAGAGAGAGAGAGAGAGAGAGACTGTACATGGAGCATTTTGGGATGTTCCACTCATTTACCACTAGAGGGCGATGTGATCATGTGACACTGAAACGAAATTGTACCTTCTGCTACTGGAAGACCAGATTTCACATGATTGATTTAATATGGATGTATAAATATTAATATGTTTATATGTATATAAATTCACTTACTCTAAAGTACAAGTAAACACAAGAAAACATACGCGCAGTTTTTCATATACAGGAGTATGTAGGTGTGTCAGGTACATAGAAATAGTAATAACATTTGAAAACAATGATACTTCATTTATTTATTTAGGTATTTCTTTGAGTGACAGTGATGTATTTGTCCCCCGTGAAACTATATGCCCTATTTTTCAACCCCATTTCCAAAAAAGTTGAGATGCCGTACAAAATGTAAATAAAAACAAATTGCAATGATGTACCAATCATTGCAATCCTATATTTCATTTAAAATAGTACAAATACTACAAATCAAATGTTGAAACTGAGAAATGTTGTTTTTTGAAAAATATTTGCCCATTTTTAATTTGATGCAAACAATATGTTTAAAAAAAGTTGGGATAGGGGCAACAAAAGGCTGGTAAAGTGGTGGTTAATTGGCAACAGGTCAGTAACACAATTGGGTATAAAAGAGTATCTCAGAGAGGCGGAGTCTTTGAGAAGTAAAGATGAGGAGGGGTTACCACAACAATTCAAAGTTAATGTTTCTCAATGTAAAATAGCAAAGAGCTTCTACTTTTCATCATACACAGTACATAATATCATTAAAAGATTCAGAGAATCTGGAGAAATCGCTGTATGTAAGGGACACAGCCAAAAACTAATATTGTCTGGCCTTGATCTTTGGGCACTCAGGCAGCACTAGATAAAAAAACCGATATAATTCTGTAGTGGAAATCACTGCATGGGCTCAGAAACACTTCTGAAAACCACTGTCTGTGAAACGGTTTGTCACTGCATTCACAAATGCATGTTAAAACTCTAAAACACAGAAATAATCATATTTAAACAGGATCCAGAAATGCTGCCACTTTCTCTGGGCCAGTATTCATGATGGTTTAGGGGTGCAGTAGAGCACATGGCACAGGTGACGTGCACATTTATGAAGGCACCATTAATGTTGAACAATCCATACATTTTTTGGCAACATCTGCTGCCATCCAGACACCGTCTTTTTCAGAGAAGGCCTTGTTCAGCAAGACAATGTCAAACCTCATTCTGCATGTATTACAGCAGCACTGTGCCGTATTAAGAGTCCAGGTGTTAGTCTGGCCTGCCTGCAGCCCAGACCTGACACCACTGATCATATTTGGCGCATTATGAAGTGATGATTACGACAAAGGGGACCCTGAACAGTTGATCTAGTTTGACCAGCAGTGCTGTGTGGTCAAACTACTGATGTCTAGCACTGCTAATCAAAGTACTGACCAAACATGTATGATGCAGGATAGATATATGATGATATGGATGAACCATATTAGAATACTCGAATGAGTTTTAAGAAATTATCAGAGAGTTTCTAGTTAGAGTCTGTAGAACTGAAGGGTTTGGGTGAGTGAGCTGTGTAAATACATAGATATGGTAAGCCATATTGTTCTGCAGGATTCAGTCTGGTGGAAGAATCTCAAGGTTCTTTGGTTATTAGCAGAGATTTAAGTTTGTTGATCTGATTGAAGTTTTTGTTGAGTAGATTGAACTCTTGGGATAAATTTGCTTAAGCAAGGCTGGGACTGTTTATGTTTTTAAGAATTTTGGAACCGACTGCTACATTGAGATAAATGAGACAAAAAGTGTGTGGTTCAGTTTTATTTCCTGTCAATGATGTCTTTACGATGTGTCAGCTATTTATTATTTTATTTGTGAGAAAATGAGTCATTAGTTGACTGAGAGCAGTTCAGGAACGGTGACTGTAGAAGGTTTTATTAATCTGTCCACAGTGATGTACAGGAGTTTAATGTCTTCATCAATGATGTCTAAAAGAACAATCATTTGGCCTTTTGAAGCTCTAGATTAAGGTTTTTAAGGCTCTGTCTGTAAAGGTGCCCGAGTTTTCTGCTCTCCCTTTTTGAGATTTTCCTTCATATATTCATATATTTTATCTTTACAGGAGCAGTACATCATAAGTTTAGCGTTGGAATTTTTGAGGATAGTATTAATATGATATGATATAGGTTGATTCTATGTTTGGGTCTAAAATCATGATAAGAATGTCAATAAGAGTTCCTAATATTGAGGAGAGCTAGTTTTATGATCTTAGTGATGGACCATTGAGCCACTAGACGCTGTTGTCAAATACAGATTTGATTGACTGACCTCATAATTTCTTAACACCTTGACTGTTGTGCTGTTGGTCAAAACTGACAGGAAAGAAAAATGAAAAATACAGGGAGATTCACTCGAAAGAGGCCCTGAATATTCTGCTCCACATGAATTGACTGCATTACATGCGATGCTGGAAGTGATCTCCGTTTTTTGCCAGACACATGAAGGGGTACAGGGGTCTGCAAACAGAGGTTAAACGAAGCGAGAGCTGTCCGGCGACACCTCATTACTCTGATGCAGGGGCATCCCGGCTTCTTTAAAGCTCCATATACCGAGGAGTACATTGCATGTTGTCTCGTTCAGATTGATTCATCCTAGAGACAGTTATTACAGAATATTCAGGACCTCTTTTGAGTGAATCTCCCTGTATTTCTATAATTACTCAACAGGGAGATCAGATGGAAAGACAAAGGAGTCTTAAGCCTCTCCTGCTGCACAGATATTTCTCCTCAGTGATCTTGTATGCAGCTCCTTGGGTTTGGTGATAATAGAGTCAAATAAAGTGATATACTGTTATAGCAGTGATTATTATGGATGTAACTGTCTGTAGCTCTCTGCTGTTATAGCAGTGATTATTATGGATCTAACCGTCTGTAGCTCTCTGCTGTTATAGCAGTGATTATTATGGATCTAACTGGCTGTAGCTCTGCTGTTATAGCAGTGATTATTATGGATCTAATTGTCTGTGGCTCCCTGCTCTTATAGCAGTGATTATTATGGATCTAACTGTCTGTGGCTCCCTGCTGTTATAGCAGTGATTATTATGGATCTAACTGTCTGTGGCTCTCTGCTGTTATAACAGTGATTATTATGGATCTAACTGTCTGTGGTTCTCTGCTGTTATAGCAGTGATTATTATGGATCTAACTGTCTGTAGCTCTCTGCTGTTATAACAGTGATTATTATGGATCTAACTGTCTGTGGCTCTCTGCTGTTATAGCAGTGATTATTATGGATCTAACAGTCTGTGGTTCTCTGCTGTTATAGCAGTGATTATTAGGGATCTAACAGTCTGTGGTTCTCTGCTGTTATAGCAGTGATTATTATGGATCTAACTGTCTGTGGTTCTCTGCTGTTATAGCAGTGATTATTATGGATCTAACTGTCTGTAGCTCTCTGCTGTTATAACAGTGATTATTATGGATCTAACTGTCTGTGGCTCTCTGCTGTTATAGCAGTGATTATTATGGATCTAACAGTCTGTGGTTCTCTGCTGTTATAGCAGTGATTATTAGGGATCTAACAGTCTGTGGTTCTCTGCTGTTATAGCAGTGATTATTATGGATCTAACCATCTGTAGCTCCCTGCTGTTATAGCAGTGATTATTATGGATCTAACCGTCTGTAGCTCCATGCTGTTATAGCAGTGATTATTATGGATCTAATTGTCTGTGGCTCCCTGCTGTTATAGCAGTGATTATGATGGATCTAACTGTCTGTAGCTCCATGCTGTTATAGCAGTGATTATTATGGATTTAATCGTCTGTGGCTCCCTGCTGTTATAGCAGTGATTATTATGGATCTAACTGTCGGTGGCTCTCTGCTGTTATAGCAGTGATTATTATGGATCTAACTGTCTGTAGCTCCCTGCTGTTATAGCAGTGATTATTATGGATCTAAGTGTCTGTAGCTCTCTGCTGTTATAGCAGTGATCGTTATGGATCTAACTGTCTGTGGTTCTCTGCTGTTATAGCAGTGATTATTATGGATCTAACCATCTGTAGCTCCCTGCTGTTATAGCAGTGATTATTATGGATCTAACCATTTGTGGCTCTCTGCTGTTATAGCAGTGATTATTATGGATCTAACCGTCTGTAGCTCTCTGCTGTTATAGCAGTGATTATTATGGATCTAACTGTCTGTAGCTCTCTGTTGTTATAGCAGTGATTTATTATGGATCTAACTGTCTGTAGCTCTCTGCTGTTATAGCAGTGATTATGATGGATCTAACTGTCTATAGCTCCCTGCTGTTATAGCAGTGATTATTATGGATCTAATCGTCTGTGGCTCCCTGCTGTTATAGCAGTGATTATTATGGATCTAACTGTCTGTGGCTCTCTGCTGTTATAGCAGTGATTATTATGGATCGAACTGTCTGTAGCTCTCTGCTGTTATAGCAGTGATTATTATGGATCTAACTGTCTGTGGGTCTCTGCTGTTATAGCATTGATTATTATGGATCTAACTGTCTGTAGCTCTCTGCTGTTATAGCAGTGATTATTATGGATCTAACTGTCTGTGGGTCTCTGCTGTTATAGCATTGATTATTATGGATCTAACTGTCTGTAGGTCGCTGCTGTTATAGCAGTGATTATTATGGATCTAACTGTCTGTAGCTCCCTGCTGTTATAGAAGTGATTATTATGGATCTAAGTGTCTGTGGCTCTCTGCTGTTAAAGAAGTGATTATTATGGATCTAATTGTCTGTGGCTCTCTGCTGTTAAAGAAGTGATTATTATGGATCTAACCGTCTGTAGCTCTCTGCTGTTATAGCAGTGATTATTATGGATCTAACTGTCTGTGGTTCTCTGCTGTTATAGCAGTGATTATTATGGATCTAACCGTCTGTAGCTCTCTGCTGTTATAGAAGTCATTATTATGGATCTTAATGTCTGTAGCTCTCTGCTGTTATAGCAGTGATTTTGATGGATCTAACTGTCTGTAGCTCAATGCTGTTATAGCAGTGATTATTATGGATCTAATCGTCTGTGGCTCCCTGCTGTTATAGCAGTGATTATTATGGATATAACTCTCGGTGGCTCTCTGCTGTTATAGCAGTGATTATTAGGGATCTAACTGTCTGTAGCTCCCTGCTGTTATAGCAGTGATTATTATGGATCTAAGTGTCTGTGGCTCTCTGCTGTTAAAGAAGTGATTGTTATGGATCTAACTGTCTGTGGCTCTCTGCTGTTAAAGAAGTGATTGTTATGGATCTAACCGTCTGTGGCTCTCTGCTGTTATAGCAGTGATCATTATGGATCTAACTGTCCGTGGTTCTCTGCTGTTATAGCAGTGATTATTATGGATCTAGCTGTCTGTGGTTCTCTGCTGTTATAGCAGTGTTTATTATGGATCTAACCATCTGTAGCTCTCTGCTTTTATAGCAGTGATTATTATGGATCTAACTGTCTGTGGTTCTCTGCTGTTATAGCAGTGTTTATTATGGATCTAACCATCTGTAGCTCTCTGCTGTTATAGCAGTGATTATTATGGATCTAAGTGTCTGTAGCTCCCTGCTGTTATAGCAGTGATTATTATGGATCTAACTTTCTGTAGCTCCCTGCTCTTATAGCATTGATTATTATGGATCTAACTGTCTGTGGCTCCCTGCTGTTATAGCAGTGATTATTATGGATCTAACTGTCTGTGGCTCTCTGCTGTTATAGCAGTGATTATTATGGATCTAACTGTCTGTAGCTCTCTGCTGTTATAGCAGTGATTATTATGGATCTAAGTGTCTGTAGCTCTGTGCTGTTATAACAGTGATTATTATGGATCTAACTCTGTGGCTCTCTGCTGTTATAGCAGTGATTATTATGGGTCTAACTGTCTGTGGCTCTCTGCTGTTATAGCAGTGATTATTATGGATCTAACTGTCTGTAGCTCTCTGTTGTTATAGCAGTGATTATTATGGATCTAACTGTCTGTAGCTCTCTGCTGTTATAGCAGTGATTATTATGGATCTAACTGTCTGTAGCTCTCTGCTGTTATAGCAGTGATTATGATGGATCTAACTGTATATTGCTCCCTGCTGTTATAGCAGTGATTATTATGGATCTAACTGTCTGTGGCTGTCTGCTGTTATAGCAATGATTATTATGGATCTAACTGTCTGTGTCTCTCTGCTGTCATAGCAGTGATTATTATGGATCTAACTGTCTGTGGGTCTCTGCTGTTATAGCAGTGATTATTATGGATCTAACTGTCTGTAGCTCCCTGCTGTTATAGCAGTGATTATTATGGATCTAACTGTCTGTAGCTCCCTGCTGTTATAGCAGTGATTATTATGGATCTAACTGTCTGTGGCTCTCTGCTGTTATAGCAGTGATTATTATGGATCTAACTGTCTGTAGCTCTGTGCTGTTATAACAGTGATTATTATGGATCTAACTCTGTGGCTCTCTGCTGTTATAGCAGTGATTATGATGGATCTAACTGTCTGTGGCTCTCTGCTGTTATAGCAGTGATTATTATGGATCTAACTGTCTGTAGCTCTCTGTTGTTATAGCAGTGATTATTATGGATCTAACTGTCTATAGCTCTCTGCTGTTATAGCAGTGATTATTATGGATCTAACTGTCTGTGGCTGTCTGCTGTTATAGCAATGATTATTATGGATCTAACTGTCTGTGGCTCTCTGCTGTTATAGCAGTGATTATTATGGATCTAACTGTCTGTAGCTCCCTGCTGTTATAGCAGTGATTATTATGGATCTAACTGTCTGTAGCTCCCTGCTGTTATAGCAGTGATTATTATGGTTCTAAGTGTCTGTGGCTCTCTGCTGTTAAAGAAGTGATTATTATGCATCTAACTGTCTGTGGTTCTCTGCTGTTATAGCAGTGATTATTATGGATCTAGCTGTCTGTGGTTCTCTGCTGTTATAGCAGTGATTATTATGGATCTAACTGTCTGTGGTTCTCTGCTGTTATAGCAGTGATTATTATGGATCTAACCATCTGTAGCTCTCTGCTGTTATAGCAGTGATTATTATGGATCTAAGTGTCTGTAGCTCCCTGCTGTTATAGCAGTGATTATTATGGATCTAACTTTCTGTAGCTCCCTGCTCTTATAGCAGTGGTTATTATGGATCTAACAGTCTGTGGTTCTCTGCTGTTATAGCAGTGATTATTATGGATCTAACTGTCTATAGCTCCCTGCTGTTATAGCAGTGATTATTATGGATCTAACAGTCTGTGGTTCTCTGCTGTTATAGCAGTGATTATTATGGATCTAACTGTCTGTAGCTCTCTGCTGTTATAGCAGTTATTATTATGGATCTAACCGTCTGTAGCTCTCTGCTGTTATAGCAGTGATTATTATGGATCTAAGTGTCTGTAGCTCCCTGCTGTTATAGCAGTGGTTATTATGGATCTAACAGTCTGTGGTTCTCTGCTGTTATAGCAGTGATTGATTTTATGTCCTTCAGATAGTCAGTCCATATATTCATTCCATGAATTGGCACACAAAGCCGTGATATTCACACAATGTAATTACTTTTCAGGCAAGATTGTGTTTCGTTTCATATTAAGGCGGAGCCGCATTCCTTTGTCCCACTTCCAGGGTTTAGTTCAGAAATGTACCGGTTTGAAATGGTCATTGTTTTGTCCCAGAAGACGTCCAGGAGAAAGTCCTTCTCCAGGAACTGTTCTATAATAATAATGAACCATATTTTCTCTTTTCATCAGACAAGTGTTTATTTTTTAATGCTCACTTCTGTCTGTCTTCTGTTCTTTAATGAGCGGTTCTAGATAACAAAACCAGCTTCCACACTCAGTTCAGTTCATCTCAACATTAACAGACTTTCACTAAATAAAACACCAGTTTAATAAAATTAAACTTTACCTCAGAGAAAATGTGGAGCTGCTTTCTTTCCTCCGCCGTTCCCGCGCTTTCTGAGCTCCGTTTCTATGGTGATGAATCATTCGGGGCTAAAGTGATGATGCAGAGTCGATTCCAAAAGAATCGATTCTTCGAGTCCAGCGCGTCAGGGAGCAGGAATCGACTCTCGGCCAGTGAGTCAGTGAGGTCGAGACTCTCCGACTCTCAGAGGAATAAAGCGCTAAAATGTTAAACTATTTGAAGAGTTTTCACTTTTCAGCTGCGTCCGGATTTAAAACACAGCGCGGTCACTCAGCAGAGCAGAGCTGAGCGAAGTGGCCAGTCAGAGGAGAATCGAGCGCCGGTCAGGAGTTTTAGACCAATCAGATCCCGGCGGGAGAGTTGAAGTGGGCGCGCTCTGCAGCGCGCGCTCTCTCCGGCGCTCGCGGCTCTGTTTTAAACCGAGCGACCGTTACGAGCTGCTCACAGTAACTCGCTCACAGCATCAACAGCAGCGGGTTTATCGGCTTTATTCTCCGGTAAAACCTCCTCCAAACGGCCGCTACAGGCTTTATGGAGCCGCTCGGGACCCGGAGACCTTTTTCAGCTCCACTCACACAAAACGAGGATTTTTCAGCAGCGCCGGGTCAAGTGGAGCTATAGCCGGGATTACCGGACTTCAGGGGGCAGAATTCGCTTTAAAAGGTGGGCAGTGATGAAATGAAACCCCCCTGACAGGAATTAGGACCCTCTCTCTGCTTCTCTGGGGGTCCTGTCTCTAACGCTCGGGAAGGTTAGCGGAAGGAGCTAATCTAGCTAAGCTCTGTCTGTTGGAGCCTCGTTCCTGCGGCAGAGTAGCGCAACTAAGACCCCCGTGAACCCCCCCATGTGGTCAGAGACGGAATAAAGCTGCTAATATTCGTTTGTGCTACTTTAATGATCAATTAATAGACTAAAAATGTTTTTAATAAGTGACGTCACTCAGCCCCCCATCAACGTCAACAGATTACATCCACAAACCCCCCAGAGGGGATAATGTGAGCCCACCCTGGTCGCTGTTAAAACCCACTGTGTTCCTGGTGCTTCCAGTAAATTTCCTGATATTTGATGAGCGTTTTAACAAGTCACACATTAACATGAGCGCACAAGATACACTGAAAGACCAACATGAATGTTTTTCTTCCTTAAACTACACTGTAAAAAAAATCCTTTTTGTTTCAACTTAAAAAAGTTAGTGTCCATGCTGCCTTAAAATTTTAAGTTAAGTAAAATTAGAAAGAACATTTATTAAATCTTTGCATAAAGTTTACAAAGATCAAATTAATTAGTTGAGTGAAAACATTTTTTTGTTGCTTAAACGTAAATTCTTGAGTTAAGGTAACTAGTTGACAATTTAATTCAAATAGAACTGTAATGTTGTATGAACTGGACATCAAATCAGTTCAACTTAAAAACCTTAGCTTAACCAGCTACATCGCTTTTTAATACCCACTGAAATCCTTTGTTCACTTAACATGATTTTGACTTCTTTCAAATAGAATTATGTAGTTAATGTAATGTCTCCACTAATCAGTTCCACTAAAATTACTTAGCTTAACCAGCTTCATCGCTTTTTAATACCAACTGAATTCCTTTGTTCACTTAACAATTTTGACTTTGGATTACTAAAATGTATTTTCACCAAATTGAACTTAATTCGGTTCTCTATTGCCGACTTCCCTTCATCTTAAAACGGAACTAATTGAAATAGCAAGTTTATACAACATGTGAAAAAATTGTTTTACATAATTGGCTAAATACTATTTCGTGTAAAGTTACTGTAGGGAAAAAAAAGCAATACAACTGCAAGCCTTTTTAGAAGTTTAATTAACAAGGACAAGGTAAATAACCAGCTTGCTGAGTCCAGTCAAAACAATTTGTACAAAATGGTTGAACACAAAAAATATGGAATCGTATGCGAGTTACTAGTTACGCTTAGCTCATGTACAAATAATGAGCAGAATGAGCAGAAGCAGATACTTTTTGTAACAGTGCCAATGACCAACAGAGCCACATAACTTAGCTGTACAACAGCTCCAGTTACTCAGCTGGGAAAAACAGCTTATAACAGTTTATACGTGCTTGTGGAAAACCTAATCATTCTGTTTAAGCCAACAACTTTCAGAGCTGGGCAATATAAAAATATTTTATTGGGCCATGATAAAATGAGCTATACTATACATCTGAGAATAATGTAGATTTCATCAGTGCTTAAAGAAAACCCTGACCAACTGCACATTTAGATACAGGTATAATTAGTCTAAGTGCAGCACCTTTTTCTGTACATTGTTTAGGAATCTGCCACTACTATGCATTTCTTGTGAGGGAAAATATTATTATGCATTTCCGATTTTGAAGACCAATTACCCCAACCTACCCCTTCGCCAAGTTGCCAATTCACCAACATTACAGTAGGAGTGATGGAGGAAGACAGAGCGCCATATACCCACCCAGAGAGAGCAAGGCCAATTGTGCTCTCTGATGTTCTGGCTGCCAATGACAAGCAGTATTACCCGGGATTCGAATCAGCAATCCTCGGCTCAGTAGCTGGACCACCCAGAGACCCGTGATAAAAATATTTTTATCATATCACCCAGCCCTACTTTCACCTAAATTATATATACAAGTTGTGCAGCAGTATATAGCTCCTCCATAAACAGGAACCACAAATACCAGTAATGTACTTGCATAGTATTTTGAATCTAGTATATCATACGTCACAGACGTCCTAACATTTTTGGAACTTTTCAGCAATTTAACTTTTTTTTTTTTTAGATGTAAAAAAAGTGGTCTAATGACACTGAATAAAACCCCTAAGGTCTAACTAAATAAAAGATATTACACCACATAAATATCAGCTATGGTAGGTATGGATAGCAAACAAAACTACCATGACAATCAAATAATTTCTAAGTCTGTAAATTACTCTATGATTAATCTCTTCAAACCACTCTAACCTATTTACACCTGATCAATTGAATTATACAGAACTTTTCATGTGGTCTCTAATATTTCTGAAGAAATATTATGCTCAGTTTAGCACATGTATTTTTGAGTATACACAGCACACACAGCATATCCACTGACTGCTTTACCACCTACAGAGTTTTACACAAGAGTCTGTTTCGGAGTCCATGAACCCTGGCAGAACACTGTTCACCCCCAATGTTCAGTAGAACCTTCTGAATGACCTCGAAGGTGTAGCGCAGTTCCTTGGGGTGGTCAATATTAAGAGCAAATAGCAGACCAACAAGCGTAGCTACCGCATGGGGGAAGTCACGAATGCCATTCAGGACGATCTGCTCTTCCAGTACCACTGAAAAGTCAAGGACGTCCTCCTCTTCTTGTATCAGCAAGATACCAATATTCACTCCTTTTGCCACCTGCTCCTCACTCTCTGTAGTCTACAAGTGAGAGAGTAATTTACTGAATTAGTACATTTAGTGACAACCAGTCGACCAGGCAGTAGTAATGATATATTATATTATATCTGAATAAAATTACTGCCTGTTAGACTGGTTGTTTGTCATTAATATTAGTAGTAATACACACAGATTTTCTGACTGATCATAGCCATAGTCCACTTTTCACCCTGTTCTTCAGTGGTCAGGACCCCACAGGACCAACACAAAGCAACTATTATTATTTGGGTGGTGGGTCATTATTCTCAGCACTGCAGTGACACTGGCATGGTGACGGTGTATGAGGTGTTAGTCTTTGTTGCGCTAGTAAAAGTGCAGCAAAAGATTGAGAGCTTCCATCTCTGACTTTACTTTTATCTACAAGGTGGAGCAGCTGTAGGTAGGAGTGTGTAATAGAGTGGAGGACAGCGAGTGAACACGGTGTTTAAAAACTCCAGAAGCACTGCTGTATCTGATCCACTCACTGTACCAGCACAAAATACACAAACACCTCATACACCACCGCCACGCTAATCAGTGCAGTGCTGAGAATAATGATCCACCACCCAAATAATTCTAGCTGCTCTGTGGTGGTCTCTCCTCTGGATCCTGAGTATTGAAGAACAGGGTGAAAGGAGGAGAATAAAGTATGCAAAGGAACAGACAGACTACAACTGCATACAATTACATAAAACATGTTATTACTACAATGTCCTTATATATGATCAGTAGATTTGATAAGATAGACAGGAACAAAGTGGCATACACTGCATACACATGTGCGCCACTAGACAACAGTAGGTGAACTGATCATGCATCTGACACGTGCCTGCATACACATCTTTATAAAAAGACTCAATACTGTAATTGTGGCAATGCATCATTAAATATATGTTAAAAAATACAGTTATGAACCATTATGCATGTTGAAATCTGTATTTTCAAAACTTACACAATTTATGAATGGCCAAAAAGACAACCAGTTCAGAGTGTGTATGATGCACATGCAAAAAAAATCCATATCATTTGAGCATAACTAACATTCACTAAACATGCATTTTGTCTGCATAAGAGAAACTAAAAATCAGATGAAAAAATGTAAAATTACGCACAAAACAAAAAATTCCAGTCAAGCTTACCTCAGCAGTCTTTAGAAGTTTTGACGGATCCTCCCTGAGAAAATGTGGAAGGCCTCTCAGAATGACTGCCCTTTTCTTTTGAACTGAATTCTGTTGAAGACAGCACACAAGACAAAGTGACAATGCACATCAGTTTTCACCACAATTAAAAAAATTAACATTGGCTATGTTCACACGCAAATATATTCTCCAATATGAATTAATTTAGATGATAGGATCTTATGTAAACAAACAACTGATGAAAATCTCTATGTACGTGCATGCTACAAATAATCTGATCCAACATGACCATATGTAGAGTATCACTGAGCCCGAGTTTTCAGATATTGAGTGGAAGCAAAGGTCCCATTTGATTTTTTTTTAAATCAAATAAAGTAACTTCGTAAGAAATGCCCTTTTTTATTAAATCTTTTTTGAAGTATGACAGGAAAGTTTTCAGCACATTCTTGTGTCCTGTGTTGTACACAGACTGGCCCATCACGTGGCGACGCACACGTAAGTCCACATTTAAAAAAAATAAAAATAAAAAATAAGAATGTATGTGTGGCGGGTATGGCATGTTCTGGCCTATATATTTCTATACATGTACTCCCATCATCATCAAGCAGAGACAGGAGGCTGCTAAGTGTTTGAATGCAGTGACTCTTGGCCCTATACATCTGCAAGAATCTTTCCAAATACTGATCCAGCCCAGAAGCAAACGTGTCCCACAGGTCAGTGGAAGTAAGTCGAGCAAATTCTGCTTCAATCTACAAAAAATAAAGCCAAAAACAAACAAATTTTTAATTGTTACCTAAGTAATTACAGTTCATGTAACTGCGATGATTTAGCAATTATTCCATATGCAGCTTCATCAATTTACACTGAAAACCTGCTTAAAACCTTGATAGAATCTGCAGAGAAATCAAGCAAACGTAAACAAACGTTATCTACATAGCATAGACGTACCTGTTTATCTGTGAACAAAGCTGGCCACTTGGCCTTCACTTCTGCCACAAGTGGTTGTTGTTCAACTATTTCTTTTTGTCGCAGAGAGAATGTGCTGGCCATCATGTCAGTAACTTTCTTCCAATCGACCCTCTTCTTCTTCATCTCTGCAACAATGGCTGCCCTCTCCTCTTCCAGCACATTCTGGGTTTTGCCTTCAGGAATATCTGGAAGAAAGCTGACTTCAGCCTTTTTAGCTTTCTTAAGCTTCTGTTTTGGTCCTGAATTTCGGCAATTCACTTTCAGCTCCGAGCATCCAGACACACGAAGCTTGTTGCGGTAATTTCCCATTTTAAATTTTAAACTGAATTTCCAGCAGTACCACCCCTTCACAGATCCAGGCTCTCTCAGGCAAGGATGTTTCTTAACAAGACTCTGTGCAACAAGATCATACTGCTCTCAAGATGGGTATGCTGAGTATTTGTACATTTCTTCAGCCAAGGGCGGCACGGTGGCGTGGTGGGTAGCGCTGTCGCCTCACAGCAAGGAGGGCCTGGGTTCGATTCCCCAGCCAGGCGACCGGGGTCCTCTCTGTGTGGAGTTTGCATGTTCTGCGTGGGTTTCCTCCGGGTTCTCCGGTTTCCTCCCACAGTCCAAAGACATGTAGTCAGGCCAATTGTGTAAAATGATCAAATTGTAAGTCGCTCTAGATAAGAGTGTCAGCCAAATGCTGTAAATGTAATGTAATTTGTCAAGTATCTCAGATTTGGTGTCTTTACTTATATTAAGAAGGGTTCCATTCTCTTGAAAGGCTTCATTACCGCATTTAAGCTTCAATTCCACATCATATGAGAATTTTGGAATCACAAAAGGGTCAAGCCATAGTCGACGGCATGTAGGAGTGTCCTCCAAGGAAGATGATGAGAGTGATGAAAGACTTGCTGTGTCCAACGTTGAGTCAGTCCGAGGGGACTCAGGGGTTTGCTTGAGGATTACCTTCAAAGTGGCCTTCTCTTTTGGAAGTTCAGACAAGCTTGTCAAGTTGCAGAACTCATTGCCAAAGTCTGGATCTTGAAATTGAACTACAAAGTCACCATGCAAACGAAGCTTGCATTTCAAAAAAGAGTGAAAGGAATCAAGAGTCTCTGGCTCACTGTCAGTTTGTATCTTCCTAATATCATCCTTGCTTAGAATGAATCTTAGCAACATTTTGTACACTGGAATCTGTGAGAGAGGGAGGGGGAGACAAAGGGAGAGAAAAAAATTACCCCCACATTATTGCCTTATCACAATGTTATGTTTCTTGTTCACCAGCTCCATGTTAAAAATATCACATTCTACAATGGTGCAGCAGTTACGTTACAGTGCCTCAGAGCATTTAAAGTAGAAAAGTGGTAAAGTAGAATTCAAATAAAGTGGATGTTTCACTAATGCACTGTGACAGAAGACAGAGAGATGGCAAGCCAGTTTAGTGATAAACCATCAACTTAAACCACACTGAGCTTAAAATGAACACATACAACACAGTCCAGTCAGATTATTATGACCACCTCCTTGTTTCTACACTCCCTGTGCATCTTATCTTCAGATCATATAGGACACTTTGTAGCCCTATAATTATAGACTGTAGTTCTGTATCTATTTCTGTATGTACTTTATCCTCCTTTCACCCTGTTCTTCAAATTGTCAGGACCCCACAGAGCAGCTATTGTTTGGGAGGTGGGTCATTATTCTCAGCACTAGAAAGACACTGGCATTGTGGTGGTATGTGTTGTGCTGGCAGGAGCAGATCACACATTCAGCATTGCTGCTGGAGTTTTTAAACACTGTGCCCACTCCTACCTATAGCTGCTCGACATGGATGGAAAGGGCAAAAAAAACCCTCTTCTTCATCAGTGCCAACAGGATGTACTCTAGGGTCCTGACCACGGAAGAACATGGTTAAAGGAGGATAATGAAGTATGCAGACAAACCGAAAGACAGTCTCTAATTATATAGCGTCCTGTATGCATAGTAAAGGTGCTAAGATGGACAGTGAGTGTAGAAACAAGGATGTCATAACGTTCTGACTGGACAAAACAAAAACTCTCTTTGATTGAAGTTCGTAAAATTTACCTCAATGCAGCAGAAATGCTTTTGGAGAGATCAGAAGTCTGCCTTTCACCATATATGCGGACAGGGGGAAGTAATCATTGAGCTCCTCTGGCTGGACTACAAGCAGCTTTGCAGAGTGGTTCCTGCAGACTTCATAGCATCTCAGGTGTTCCAGGTACCAAGCTGTATAAAGTTCCACAACAAAACAGGGATTGTTTTCCACAATTAGCACATTAATCATTTTTCCAAAACCAGGAAGTCCACTTGTGCTTCCAGTGGATAAAAACATTCCTTGAGTGTATTTTGTCCCATGGATGAAGGCAGTTGTGGCAAGAGATACAGAAGTCAAACTTCCAAATTTCTTTCTGATAACATCTTTCAGAAAAAGGTCCAAAATCTCAAAAGAAACGGTTGAAATTTTTCCATCTTCCACTGTTGGTTTGAACAGGTTAGGTATGTCCATGTGATATGCTAACATGAGCTGGTGCCTTGAAGCTAAAGTCACCAAAATGTTTTTGAAATTATTAACATCCCGGACAACTTTCTTAAAGAAGCTGTGCTTGGCCTCAAATCGTATTGTCCAGAAGTCAAGCAGAGGACCAAAACAGCGAATCAAATAGGGATAGTGTTCAAGATAATGGTGCTTTGGTTTCAGCTTAAACGCAGGAAAAGCTTCCTGCACAAGCTGCCGATGTTCAAAGATTTTGGCCTCAAGGTAGAACAGTTTTTCCTCAGTAAATGTAGATGAAGCTAATATTTCCACAATATCTTTAAGATCTGAAATGACACCCCAAGCTTTGTCGTTCTCTGGTACTTTATCCCCAATTAGCAAAGGCAGCAGCCTCAAAAGCGTCCAATTTTCGTGGCCGTTCCCACCAATTGTCCCTTTTAACGTGAATGCCTTTGGAATTGCTTGTGGTTTTTGTTTTGTCTGAGAACTTGTATGGAAAATGCTTAATGGCAGTATTCAGTTCCTCTAAAGTAAAATACTTGTTGGCAATCAATGTCTTTAAACACAAACACAGCTCCACAGGCACTATTCCCTCCAGCAAATCGTGTAACAAGTCAGGTGGAAAGCCCGTTATGCAGTGAAAATAGTTTAGTTTATTTAAAACACAGTCACCCTTAACTCCATCAACAACTATGCTGTCGTGCTCTTTAAGGCTCTTAACAGCTTCATTGTGCGATATTTTGGTTCTTAGTGGGAAGCATCCAGTTCTTACTGATGTACTCTGAATATCACTGTGACTGGCTAAGCAGAATCGGCAAAATTTATCAACAGAGAATGACTCCTGAAAGCCAGCAAATGAATGTGCTCCTAAATTATCTGAGGACACATACAGGACTGTGCCTTTGACAAAAGTACCTAGCCTATCAATGTAAAATCCTTCATTTTCAAGTATACAAAGCTCTTTAAGTAGTGGTTCAACTATTTGTGCATACCCAAATGTTTTCACATCATTACTATTGCTCAGCAAGGCTAGGTATATACTAGACAGGGCAGATCTGTATTTGGCAGGCAAATTTGCAATTACCCAATAAATAGCAGTTATTTTATGTTTCTTCCTTGAAGTTCCCAAAGGGTTGCAGATTTCAAATTCATCTATATACAATCCTAAAGAAATTGACAATTGTTCTTGGGAAAGAATTGGATTCTCTTTAAAATATAGCCCATCATAAAAAGATCTGTACTGACCCGGCAGCGATGGTACATTTGTTTCTTCTATAACATTGTCAATTACATCACACTTGTTCAGCAGAGCTGGCAACACACATGAAATTGGAACATAAACAAATGTTTTGTTTAGTAAAGGATCTAACACATACTCAGTTGGCTCAATTACATTGAACCTTTCCTTGTAAAACAACTGTCTTTTTTATTCAGTTCCAAGTGGTCCACTCTGTGACAGACAACTAAAAGGATTGGTTTCCTGTAAGGTTTCTTTCAACAACTTTAGTGTGACTTCATCTATATTACAACTGAGCTCTGTAAAAATGTTTTCTGCAGTTTTTTTTGACAGTTCACCTGCTAAAATTCCAATTTCATGAAGTTCATTGATTATTTCCTGGGTAGCTGATTTTGATATGTGCAAGACGGCTTGCATTCGTAGAAGCAAAGATGCAAGTCTATTCCTAATTTTGTCAGCAATGCCATCACGCTCTTCATTATCATCATCATCAGACTGAAAATCAAAACAATCACCATCAGCTGTCTCAGTGTTATTAGAGGAATGCCCACCAGTATCTAATAGGGGATCAGAGTTTTCACTCAGTGGTGGGCCATAAAGAAGCTCTGCTTTAACATTTTCTAAAAAAGCCAAAGCATGATATCGACTTCTGTGAGAGGTAAAACTGGAATAAACATTTGACTTAAAAGTACAACCATTAAATGGGCAGGTGACAGTTTCCTTATTTCTTAAATGAGTGTTAAGATGACAAAAGTATTGCTTAAGAGTTGCAGGTTGATTAAATGCACATAGCAGACATTTAACTCTGAAATTCAAAAACGTTTTCACCAGAGCTAAATCCATGTTGTTTCACGTGTATTTCAAGAGCCTTGTGTGACTTAAAAGAGCACACACAGTCACTGTAAATACAAGGAACCGGTACTCGTCCTCCGTAATGACAGTGGCTCGATCTATAATGTCCAAGTATTTTTTGACGGTTGTTTGTGACGTAAGTGCAAAGCTTACATTTCCACCTCATGCATTAACAGCACGCACAGCATCAGTTCACAACCTGAAAGATAAAATAACAGAATATTAGCAATTAGCGTTGCAACAGTATGAGATTTTAAGGTGTAATAGCCATCTAAGAAAAGTATTATATAGAAAGAGGGGAAAAACAGTACCGCCTACATTTAGCTAGGCTAGCTTTTCTAAAACGGCGGCATGTGTTGAAATGGCTGGTCTATGGTAGAGCTGCGGCTAGTTCTCTGGCTCTGCATTTCTTTGCAGCCTGCTGCGCGAAATTCGAGAACATTCATCAACTAGCTAAACACAGTGTCGAACACACCAGGAGCGGCTTTAGTTATAGTCGGCGAAGCAACACGAAAAAAAGTCAGTGGTCGCCCACCTTAACAATTGTGCTGAAGCTCTGTATTTCACCGGGCTAAAACTGTTGCACGCCTGAGTTCAATTCGAAACGTTCCTAAATCTGGCGCCAGAAAGGAATCACCATTTAAAGTGGAACGGCTAAACGAGTTTTCAGCTGTAACTTACTTTAACGCTAGGTTAATCATACACCATCTTAAAATACACATACCCTAGGTTGGTTAACCTAACGCAATTTGTCTAAATATTTCATAGATACTTTTATCTGGTGTTATGCTTCTCAAATAGGAGTGTGCCATCGTCAAACAGCCTAGCTATGTAGCTAGCTAGCTAAGAGCTAACCTGGTTATTAGCAGCTAACTAGCTAACTACCGAAGGCCAGAACACAATTACTTTAGCTGCAGCTAGCCAGCTATGTGCTTTAAATATTGCCAGCCACCTTAGGAGAGCTATGAGAACATTCGACCATGTCAAAAAGATAATAAAAGTATGAAGAGATTAAGAAACTTACCCCAATAGGCAAAACGCCCGCCACATCTGAGGCCTGCCTGTCGGCAGAAAGAAATGGCGGACCTCAACGGCGCCCTCTGTAGTAAAGACACGCCCCTGCGCTATTGAACGTTAAAAAAAAAGTCGTTATGGCACGTAAATCGCTTTTTAAAAGCTTTTTATTTGTTAAGAAACTATAAACTTGAAATAATAATTTATATAAACAAATTACGCAATTTTTAGTCATATTGACAATACATTTTTAGTTCAGATAACTAAAGTGCAAGACCATTTTTTACAGTGTAAGCGTGACATCACAAAATGGTTTCTCCTGGTTTTTAGGTCTGAGTTTAGAGGAACATCAGCTCAGAGGGAAAAAGCTCTCCCACCATAAAAGTCCAGGCCGAGAGCCGAAGCACCACAGGAGGCTCGGAGCTTTGAAAGGTACAGAGGTTTTATAATCCACTGTGTTTGGAGCTGAAATAGTCCAGAATAAAGAGCAGCTGCAGTGGGTTTGATGATGTCTAGACTAAACAGTTACAGCAGAAAAGTAAAAAGAGCTTCTGAAGCTTTCAGACGTTTATATTCCCGACATAATAAGAGCCAAATGAACTAATAGAAGCTCTAATTACTCCCAGTCTACTGACACTGTGTTCCGGTTTGGGACGCAGCCAAAATATTTGTTACCTTTTATGGTTCTGGGTCTCACTGTAACTCATTAAATAAGACTGAATAACGGCTGATTTTCTCAAGATCTTCACTTAGAAATGATGGCTAATGACTAAACAGGGCTCTAGATAAAAAGTAGCTTACGGAGCCGCTTCACAGAAAAAAATCAGACCAGCTCTGTGATTTAAAGAGGAACTCCACCCATTTTTCATAGTTTCTGCATAATTAAATGGTTACCATGCCAACAACATCACAGAGCGGTTTGGTATGAAACGCCTGATTCTAGAGAGACTTACAGAGTCAGAACTGTTCACAGTGATGATGATAGGAACCAGACGAAAGCCTATCAGTTACGCTTTAAGATGAAAATGGATAAAGAAAATGCAGAAAAACAAAAAGTAATAAATACAGAACAACAGAAATAAATAGTTACCCATAAAAATAATAATAATCCATCAGTCGCCGCTGGCCAGTTAATTAATCTAATATAACTTATTTATTGATGAACTTTATTACTCAGATTAATCATTGTGGTCCAGCCTGGAGCCTGAACTAAAGACCCAGTTATTACTGTAATAGTTTAGATTTTCTGCTCTGAAACTCGTTTGTTTTCAGCTGCTGGTTTGAGCTGAACGTCTGTGTGATTCTGTAAAATTCCTCTTTAATTTCACTGAGAGGTTCCTGTTGGACTGGGAACCGTCAGGTTTGGTCTAGTGGTGAGTTCGTCCTCTTAGCTCTGCACCTCAAACATGACCATGATGTTACTGTAAAAGAAGCCACGATGTGAGCAGAGGAACGAGGAGCTTACTGTAAAAAGACTTTTTAACTGGTTTTAAGTAATTTTATTGGATGAAATTCTCACTTTATTGTCAGATTATTTTCCTTGTTGTGAGAAATCTGTTTGAAACCAGCAGAACGATCTGCCGGTACAGTGAGATCATTTTACTTCATTAAATTAGTAGATAATTTCTAGAAATGAGCTAGAATCTTATAATGAGCACCATCTCAAAATGGGAAGTGGTAGATATATTGACTGGATTTAAGATCATTTCACTGAGAGGACCTTCTGTAGCAGAGCTCCTCTACACCACTGATCCATCCTGAGTAACACTGAGTTCAATCAGATTCGTTTAGTTTTACACTGTTTCACATTAGAGCAGCCAAACCTCCTGACCTCCCAGAGTGAAGTCCAGAGAACTGAAATCTGCAGCTTCTCTCCTTCTTTAACCACCACAGCTTCAAGTTACTTTCAGTTTCCTTTCAGTGTTTCTTCAGACACGACCCAGTGTCGCCATCTAGTGGTAACACAATGATAGACTTTCACGCTGTTGCACCCTTTTGTCCTCTCACTCTAACTAAACTTGAATATATTCTTTTGTGGAACTCTGAGGAGGTACACAGGTTTCAATGGAAAAGCAGAGCTCTCTCTCTCTCTCTCTCTCTCTGTCTGTCTCTCTCTGTCTCTCTCTCTCTCTCTCTCTCTCTCTCTCTCTGTCTCTCTCTCTCTCTCGTCTCTCGTTCTCTCTCTCTTTTTTTACACACACACTCCTGAACACATATATGCACCTACATGTGTTTTACTATACAATAAGAGTATTGAGATATTTGTAGTATTGTTATCAGAAATAATGAATTTGTGCAGTCTGATCAGATCAGGCCAGTCAGCTTCAACAATGACAGCTTGAGAGAATCACTGTTCAGAGTTTATGAAGAACCTGTATTAGACTAGATTTCTGTATCACAGCTGTTCATGACCGTTTATCTCCAACACAGCAGCTAAACTAGGCTGTATAAACAGGTAAACTGTGGGTGACACCTGTTAACTAAAGTGTCTGACAGACACTGTAATAAAATGTACACAACAGATTTCAGGTTAATAAACAGAATCATCATAAAAGAAAGAAGAAACCCATAAACACGGTACCTGTTTATCTCGGATCAGCTAGCTCAGCTAACGCTGCCTCAGGCTGGAGTCCAGCTGTGAGAGCGGATCTCAGCAGGTTTCGTGTTTGGCCGCTGATAATAACGCTGTTTTCTTTAGTTCATGTTAAATGAACACAGATGACCGTTTGGACGCGGTCTGTTCCTCCTGTGTGCTGGTTCAGTTCTCCTCTGTCCTTCTACACTAAACTGGACATCTCTGTAGTGTTTTTCCTGCCAGAGCTGCTGTTTTAAGGTTGGTGAATCTTTTAAATTTAACCGCGTGTCGTTCGTATTGGTGTTTGAACTGATACGGTTATAATTTATTTTTACTCTGTAAAGTTAAAAATGAAAGTAGTGAAGTAAAAGCATCTCATTAAAAATGAACTCAAGTAACAGTAAAAGTACTGTGATTTAATTCTACTCAGAGAAGTACAGTTACAGGGAAAACTCTACTCAATTACAGCAACAAGAGTAAATGTAATTCATTACTTACACCTCTGGAATTTTCCATCCATACCTAAACAGAAACGTATATAAAGTTTAGTACATGAATAAATCCAGTATCATAGACGCTTGTGTGACAAATGCAGTGTAGCTGATGTTGATCCATGAAAACTCTGCTGGCCCAGTCTTGTTAAGATCTGATATCAGAGACACTCTAATGTGACTGAATGTGCTCCAACTGGTTTTCTCTTTCTGAGGAAAAGGAAGTTCCAGCTAGTTTATGATTCAGTCTGAACTCCAGTAGAGGAGCTGAGTGTGTGATATAATAAGCTGGTGGACTGTGAGAACCTACAGATGGTATTATCATATATGAGCTGGTGAGTGTCTCTGCTGTAGGACTGGAGATCCTGATAAAGATGGAGCTGAACTTTTCTAACTGAAGACTCTGAAAGACTGAACTCTGACCTCAGAAGCAGGTGACTCTGCTTTCGGCTTTAGTGGGTATTTTTACTGATTTACTGCTTGTTTTTGACTTTCGGTGTGAAACAGACTCTCAGACTGAACTGAGGTTAGAGAGAGGAAGTTTTCAGTTCAGTGAGTTGTGGTTATTTGCTGAAATGTCTACATAGGAAAATGAACAATTCTGCTGTTTCCAGTTCTGATTATTACTTTCTGTTGTGTTGTTTATGTAATGATTCACGGTGTGTTTCTTTGCACTGTGTACATTTTCCTTTAGCCTACAGATCTGTGTTCTATATATATTTATCATTTTATGACTGTCTGTGTACAATACAGTTAAAGCCTCGCAGCACTGACTGGTGTTGGAGGCAGCAACAAAATCTTCTTTAAATTCTGATAATCAGTGTTTACTGAAATTGTTTACAGAGGAAGAACAAAATCTACTTAACTCTGAATGGAAGTTAACAGAATAGCATTTCCAAGTAATTCTGCAGCTTTTCTGTTCACCAATTCATTATGAAATGTAACACATTCTGAGGTGCAGCTGGAAATTTCAACTTCTGTAAAAATGTTAAAAAACAACAAAAATGTACAAGAGCTACAAGGTTTTGTTCTGAAAGGGATGATATGCAGGTGCAGCTTAAAGCATGGGCTGAAGCCCAGGGCCCTGAGTAATTCAGATCCTCTAATTTTTCTTTGGTGTGTTCCCTTCCACTACCTGAGCCTGCCCAGACTGATCTTAGTTCTTGGGAAATTTGATTCATTTTCTGTGTGAGCTGTCTGTATTAAGCCCAATCAAATCATACACTCTCTACCAAGCTCCGCCTTCTTTTCTAAGCCCTGCATTCAGTGCACAGCAACTTTTGCTATCCACCATTGTCTCAAACCTTCAGTTTGTTTAGCATGTCAGTGTTTGAATTTGAAGCTCCAGTCTGGTAAACTGGGAATGTTAAACTGGGGATCCTTATGATTTGTTCTTGTCCAAACCTGAAAACCTCGTTTTCTGTGAATTTTGTAATTATAGTGCTATATTACTACAAAGGCTAGCATAGGCTTTGTAAAAATGTGAAAGCAAACATCTGATGTCATGTCAGTGCATTAAGGTAAGACATGAATGGGTCATTAATATTTTTATTCCTGCTGTGGCAGTATGCTTTAGCCTAAAATGATGAAGTTTAGGTTTTAAAGGTTGTGTTGTTTTGTCTGATTTTATCTCAGTAATGTCATCTTCATTGGGCAGACATGGCTGTGGTAAGCGGATACATGCTTTATAGTGAAGTGTGCTGCAGTGCTGGTTGTGTTTATGTGAATCCTGTATTCCGGTTAATTGCTGTTGTTTTGTATTAAGATAGAGTAGAAGTGTTGGATTAGGTAGGGTGACGACTGTATGGCTGGAATAGGCTAGGAATGCAACATAAACAAATTTGGAAACTGCATGTACTAAGTTGGCCTACCCACTTTTTCACAGGCCTACCAATTTATGTCTGCCTAAGGCACTGGATCAAACAATAGGCTACAGCATGTCATAGAACTCAGTTGTTTTGTTCTAAAAGACAGATTTAACACTTCACATCTTACTGTACGCTCTATGGTTTTAACAACACAAGTGTTTTAAACATCAATTTAGAATAATTTAGTTAATCATGGTATCAGCTAGCAAACCCTTCTCAAATTAGCTGTTTTTGAGCCAAAAGTGCGTGATGTGGACCTGGCTTCCTGTTTAGTTTCTTATTCAGCGTTTTCAGTCCACCTTAAAAATTTTATATTTTTTTTTATAAATATATGCCTATTTTGAATTTGATGCCAGCAAACACATTCCAAAAAAGTTTGGACAGGGCAACAAAAGGCTGGTAAAGTTGTGTAATGCTTTGATTAATTGACAACTGTGGCACTAGATTAAAAACGGGTATATGATTCTCTGGAAATAACTGCATGGGCTCAGAGACACTTCTGACAACCAATGTTTATGAACACAATTAATTGCTGCATCCATAAATACAGTTTAAAACTCCAAAACGCAAGCAAAGAAACCAAATATAAACAGGGTCAAGAAATGCTGCCACCTTCTCTGGACCCAAACTCATTTAAAACGAAATGAGGTGAAATCGAAAAGTGTCCTGTGGTCCAACGAATCATTTGAAATTCTTTGGAAATCATGGACACTGTGTCCTCTGGGCTGAAGACCACTCGGCTGAGTATAGTCATCACATTAATCCTGACTGCCTTTTCAAACTACTGACCAGAAAACATTGTTGAGCACATTAAAGCCCCACTCTGAGATCAGTGCAGCAGTCAGGCTGGCTTTCAGTAGTGCTACAGCAGATTTTTAGAGCTTTCAGTTAATAATGTAAACCATTTGCACCGTGTGAAACTGAAAATAATGTATCACTGCTTTCATAGTTTTTATAAGAAGTTTTAAGTGTGGCTTTTGCAGAATCTCTAGTTGTAACTTACTCTTAATAAGCTGTCTCTCTCTCTCTCTCTGTCTCTCTCTCTCTCTCTGTGTCTTTCTCTCTCTCTCCATCTCTCTCTCTCTGTGTCTTTCTCTCTCTCTCTCTCTCTCTCTCTCTCTGTCTCTCTCTCTCTCTCTCTCTCTCTCTCTGTCTCTCTCTCTCTGTTTCTCTCTCTCTCTCTCTCTCTCTCTCTGTCTCTCTCTCTCTTCTCTCTCTCTCTCTCTGTCTCTCTCTCTCTGTTTCTCTCTCTCTCTCTCTCTCTCTCTCTCTCTCTCTCTCTCTCCCCATCTCTCTCTCTCTCTCTGTCTCTCTCTCTCTCTCTCTCAGTATTCCTGTGTTCAGCCACTCCTGTGTGTGGAATGTGATTTGGTGTTGTGTGGAATCTGGAAGTAATTCATGTTTTTCTAATGAAAAACTGATTCAGACACTCATTGAGTTGTGAACCTGAACTGAAACCGTTTCTCTGTGAACAGAAACACAGTAACTCCCTGAAGTTCTCCTGCAGTAACTCTGTCTCTGAGCTTCATGCTGTGTTTCTCTTCATGTATGAGTGGAACATTAGAACCTGTTTAATCTGACTGAACATGGATGATGTGGTCACTAAATCAGACCATTAGAACAGCAGCACTGCTGTCTGTCTGGATTTCTGGGTCACATTCAGACCGTCTGTTCAGTGTTTACTGACTTCTCACACATAAAGCCAAAGCACTGAGTGTTTCTACATCAGAATAAAGTTCTGTGTTCAAGTTGATTTGATTTGACCTCAGATACACTTTTAATATAGTGAGAGTGAAATGTGCTCCAACTGGTTTTCTCTCTCTAAAGAAAAGGGAGGTGTCAGATTATCATTCAGTCTGGACTGGGATTGAGTGTGTGCGCAGGAGTGTGTTCAGGTGTGTGTACAGGAGTGTGTTTAGGTGTGTGTACAGGAGTGTGTGTGCAGGAATATGTACAGGTGTGTGTTCAGGAGTGTGTTATAATAAGATGGTGGACTGTGAGAAACTACAGATGGTATTATCATATATGAGCTGATGAGTGTCTCTGCTGTAGGACTGGAGATCCTGATAAAGACGGAGCTGAACTTTTCTAACTGAAGGCTCTGAAATACTCTGAACTCTGACCTCAGAAGCAGGTGACTCTGCTCTCAGCTTTAGTTCTGCTTGTGAATATGGTTTCAGTGTGGAGTACTGAAGGTAAAGTGGAGACACGTGGTCCTCACACCTGGTTTATTTAAGTCCTCGTCAGAGTTTGAGTTTCTGTGATATTGTTCTGTTTTCATTTGGTTAGTTTCACTTTACAAAAGATAAAGTCCACCAGTTTATACACAGGCAGTGTTTCCCCGAGATTATTTCAGGCTGGGTGCTTGACCCTTCACTGCTACCACTGTAGTCGTGTGTATGTGGGGTCAGCAAACATGTGGAGGCCAGTGTAGCATCATCATGAGGAGTTATTCTTTAATAATGCTCTTTATACATTTCTACATTAATTACACAAGAAGTGTGATTGTAGGAGTTTATTTATATTCAGTTAATTCATATATGAAGAGTTCATGTATGATTGCTGAATGCTTTAGAGTTCATAATGAGTTAAATAGTAATGTCCATACTTTTTTCTGTAGAAATGTGTAAGTCTAGTGTTAATAGTTGCTGAGAGACTAAATACTTTTAACGTTGTTCAGCCTTTTTTGTAACACTACAAAATGCTATGTGGATCAGGTCTATAAGAAATGCCAAACAGATATTTATTATAAGGTTATCTCATCAATTCTAAGACTTTGTGAAAAATGCTTTAGGAAGTTATGTATGCAAATATCCAGCAGGGGGAGCTCTTGCTGGTTTTATTCATCAGGAAAACAGCAAAGGTGAAACATCATGTTGAAGTTTAATTTCTTATATTGTTCTATTTTCAGCAGTACAACACAGATTTCAATAAAATATATAAACCCCAAACTAAAATCTCGGATTATAGAAAAATAAACTTTCTTGATGAAGCTATACGATTAAAGCCTGCGGTGAGTAGATGCTAAAGGACTACTCTGCTCCAGCTTTAAAAGCAGCTTTAAATAAATTAAAGGTATTTCTGGAGCTCCATAGTTACTTATCATGTGATTATCATGATAACTGTTATAATTAATGATGATAATTAAAATGTAGTTTCCTTAAATACGTTTACACTCTTTAAAAATGCATTTGAAACTGAAATGATCAGAAAGAACACCAAGCTAGAAAGATGGTAAAATTCAAATGAAAGGTAAACAGCGCCTCTCCTATAGGAGATTATATCTTCTCACCTACTGAACTCATTCTACGGCAAAATTATGTTGAAGATGCTTTAGTACTGATTGGTTTACAGGTTTACTCCAACTGACTGAAGCCTCACTGACATGTTTTTAGAATAAAGACTAAAAAAAATCTGAGCAGGTAAACCTGTGTATGAAGTTAAATTTCTCATCCGCTCAAAATTACATTTTGAATTCAGCCATTCCTGCTAACTGAGGTACGTTTAGAGGATAAAGTCTGCAGGCAGTAGGCAAGTGAAAGCAAGTGACTGGAGAATGAAAACTACTAAAAACATTTTATCTTTTATTTCAGCTCTGCCTTTATCTCCTTTTATCTGTCCAAACTGTGAAACACATGCCGTACATGGTATTGGGAGGAAGGGGTGGGGTTTAGAAATGTGGCAGAAAGGGGGAGTTTACAATTTGCATACTAAGCATTTTCACAGATCTTGGCATTCTTCAGGAAATTACTCAACCATAAATATGTTGTTTGAGTAACTGAGTTTTTTAACCTCAGTCACAAGCTGAGGATATTTCTGAGCTGGCTCAGGTATGTCATTGGAAATTATCTGGACAAATAAAACTAAAGCAAATCATATTACATGAGAAAAATGTTTTTTCAAACATTTTCCTGGTATCAAATTTAAAGTGGGCATATATATTTATATACACTGTTATGTTGTGTGTTATGTTCAATTAAATATTTAAGATTTAAGCGATTTGCACACAATTGCATTTTTTTATCTACATTTTGCACAGCTTCCCAAAATGAGGTGTTAAGTTACATTTCAAACACAGCAACTTTAAAGAATTCTTCATTCCATCAGATCAAACGATGATCTGAATATTACAGCAAGACTGTTTTTCATTTTAGTGTGTGATGCTATGATGTTTCCTCACATAAAGCAGTTTCTGTTTTGACCGTGTGCAGCATGCTCATGAAGAATTTCACATAAATCCTACACCTGAGCTCACACCTCACCACCCCTAGACTGATCACATTAATATTCAGGACACTAAAAAACAAACAACATGAAAAAGAAATCTGAGCACAACAGAATTATTGTAATAATCCTGTATTAGATTAGATTTCCTTATATGGCTGTAAACCTCCAAATCTGTATTTTATACACATCAACAGGCAATGGCTTGACACCTGTTAACTAGCTAGCTAATAAGCACTTGCAATAAAACATATACAACAGCTTTGAAGTTCAATAAATAGTATATTTTTCTATAACAAAGCAAGAACAGGAGGTAGAAGGACACCGTACCTGTTCAGCAAGGATTAGTTAGGGGGTAAGTGCAGTGATGAGAGTAAACGAAAGACATTATTTTTCACCTAAATGTTTGATAAGAACCGAGAGGTAGCAGTGTACCATACTGTACCCAAGAGTCCTGTCCCTGGTTTATTCATAACACTTTATCGAACACATTACAAAACCTTAAAATAAAATGTTTATGAATTACATCAAAACTGCTGTATGACAATCTAATGAGTATACTTTGACAAATGTTTCCTTTGAGACAGTCAATAAAATAATGTTAATCATATCATCTTTACCAAAGCTCATACTGCACTGTCAGAATAATGAAAGTATACAGAAACTACTGTAGATTGTCTCAGTTGTGTTGAACCTGAAGCTGTAACAGCTAAATCAGCATCTTACCTTATTAAATGGCTGAGAGAATATATTTATTTATATGTATATTATATATTATATTTAATATATAATTATTCCTACATATTCCTCCAGTGTAATGCACATCACATACCCATAATCCCATTTTGAAGTGCTGCATGTTGCATGTAATGTATAGGCATGTGAAATGCCATGAACTTGCACTATATTCATGAAACACGAATGTCTTCTAGGTGTAATTAATTCAACAATAATTATTGAGGTATGGATATCTTTTAAATATCATGCACATAGAATTGTGTTCGTTTCCTCAAAAACAGGATTATATACATACACATATGTGTGTGTATATATATATATATATATATATATATATATATATTAATGTATGTATTAAACATCAGAGGATATGTTTTTATTATGTTTTTAATGTATACTTGCTACTCATTAATGAATGTATTTAATGAATATCTCAAGCTGATTATGTAATTATAATGAAGCATTACTGTTCTGTTCCTGAATAGACCATGAAGGCTTCATGTACATGTACTTACTGTTTGTTAAGTGTCTAAATTAGGATAACTGCTAAATTCT